>NW_028160344.1:0-68115 GCF_964263955.1 Coregonus lavaretus | reverse complement strand
ACACAGTCAGAGTGTAAAGGAATGAGCCATTCACACCAACACACACTCACACACACACACACACACACACCTACACACACTCACACACTATCCAGAATGACTTCTAACACACATTCCCTCTGTTCCCTCTGGTAGAGCCTCTAAACTACACACAATGTGGGGCTGTTCCCCAAGGAACTTATGGGTTAAAATCCCCCCAGAATGGCCCCTTTACAGGGACTGGAAGCTTCAGGCATGGAACGCATGTTGGGCCGATCAGTGTCACTATTTAACTGGTCAATCAGTGTCACGATTTACCCGGCCAATCAGTGTCACGATTTACCCGGCCAATCAGTGTCACTATTTACCCGGCCAATCAGTGTCACTATTTACCCATATGACACTTGTACGCCTCATCAGAAGCCATACAATTCTCGCTCCACGGCCCATAGGTTAATGTCCAAGGCCCCTGTGGTTGAAATTCACATGGGACACTCAAAGTCAATCTTAAATGAAACATGGTTTATTAACAGTTAACTGGAGAGGTTCCAACAAACTCAATGCACCAGGTACACATGTCGATTAGGAGCTCTGCCCGGGGCAGTCCCGTTAGTTCCCTTATATACTGACAAGTTATATTTGCATGATTTAGCTTATTCATCATTCATAATTAATGTTTGCTTCATTCATGTGACGACCAGTACTGGGTCATGCATGTGACAGACCTCACAAGGCTTCTTCTCTCTAAGCTGACACCTTGAAACTGAGATATCCCTTTCTCTAAACAAGGTTCTGGGCGTACTGCCAAATTGTAGATACTGATAGTGAGGATTCGTTCAATCAGTCACAGAAATTGGTTATTAGAAAAGCACAAACATAAACATTTCCATCACATCCCAGTCAGCCTCAGGTCATCCTCCTGCACATGTCCACATTGACTGCTGCTGTTTAGAAACACAATTTCATCTGATGGATGGATGGTATTCAGCTTGAAGTTATTTCCCTGTTATGTCCACTGTTGATGTAACACTTGGTGATTAGAAATACATTTTAATCTGTGATATAAGAGTGGGATGATGCTGCTTGTCTTGTCTGAGATGGATGGCATGTTAGTGACAGTGTTAGTGAAAGCAAAAACGGGAAAAAACAAAAACCACAACAATATCAACAACATCATGATCACATCCATTAAATTCATTGACTTCACTGCAATCATATGGACAAGACCATCATGAACAAGGTGTTAAAAATAACTAAACAATAACCGCAAATCCAGAGATTATAAAAACAACCTAGCTACTCATTGAGAGTGAGAGAGAGTGAGAGTGAGAGTGAGAGTGAGAGTGAGAGTGAGAGAGAGCGAGAGAGAGAGAGACATATAAGAGTGTGAAATAGAGTGTACAGAATGTTGCAAACCATTGGCTAATGCCCCACAGGTACAGTACAGTACAGAGATAACCAAGAGGAGCAGTACTATGTGGCTCAGACTTGGACAGATCACTATAGGACACCGTCAGATCACTGTCTAAGAGTTTATAAATGAAGAATAGGAGTAAGATGATCAGGAAGAGGAGGGATAGAGGAATACTTTGTGTGTCAAACAGTATTTAGATGAAGAGGAGGAGGTGGAGGATCAGACAGTATATAGATGAAGAGGAGGAGGTGGAGGATCAGACAGTATATAGATGAAGAGGAGGAGGTAGAGGATCAGACAGTATATAGATGAAGAGGAGGAGGTAGAGGATCAGACAGTATATAGATGAAGAGGAGGAGGTGGAGGATCAGACAGTATATAGATGAAGAGGAGGAGGTGGAGGATCAGACAGTATTTAGATGAAGAGGAGGAGGTAGAGGATCAGACAGTCTACAGATGAGGAAGAAAAGGAGGAGGTCTAGACAGTATAGAGGAGGAGCAGTAGAGTACTGATAGTCTAGACAGTATAGTATATACTATCTCTATATATAATCTCATAACAGGCTACCTCTAACCACATGTAATCCCATAACAGGCTACCTCTAACCACCTGTAATCCCATAACAGGCTACCTCTAACCATTTTACTTTTTTTTTTTTTTTACATTTTAGTCATTTAGCAGACATTCTTATCCAGAGTGACTTACAGGAGCAATTAGGGTTAAGTGCCTTGCTCAAGGGCACATCGACCTATTTTTCACCTAGTCGGCTCGGGGATTAGAACCAGCGACCTTTCGGTTACTGGCACTACGCTCTTAACCACTAAGCTACCTGCCGCCCTGCCGCCCTAACCACCTGTAATCCCATAACAGGCTACCTCTAGCCACCTGTAATCCCATAACAGGCTACCTCTAGCCACCTGTAATCCCATAACAGGCTACCTCTAGCCACCTGTAATCCCATAACAGGCTACCTCTAGCCACCTGTAATCCCATAACAGGCTACCTCTAGCCACCTGTAATCCCATAACAGGCTACCTCTAGCCACCTGTAATCCCATAACAGGCTACCTCTAGCCACCTGTAATCCCATAACAGGCTACCTCTAGCCACCTGTAATCCCATAACAGGCTACCTCTAGCCACTTGTAATTCCATAACACAAACCATACAAACACTACCCAATTCATTGTTTATACCATGCTTACTGTAAATTGGGCTATCTTAGCCGTCAACTTTTAAATATGTTTGCCAATTTACCTTCACCTTGTGCAGAGCTAGGTGTTGGAAGCGCATGTTGGTGGAATCAGATTCTGTACCACCTACAACACAATACACAACAATACACAATTTAACCACCCCACTGATTGTATTGATCTCTATTAGACTGGCTAGCTAAGCATACCTAACATGGACATTTCAATATTGTCACCTTGCTGTTTGCTAACTAGCGTCACTAAATTGGCAGCAAGATTGCTATCCAGCTGAGACTGGCTGAGAACCAACTAACCAACCATAGACAATTTATACACATTCCTCATTGCTACCGACACACAAACAGAGAGTTGATTTAGCTATATCGACAATTCTATTTTTAGTAACGGAGTGTTTTCCGGACAAGGGTGGACTAGATGGCTACCAAATTGAGATACTCTTTATTTGGTAACATTAGTTAGCTTAGGTTAACTAACGTCAAATCAAATAAAATGTATTGGTCACATACACATGGTTAGCAGATGTTATTGTGAGTGTAGCGAAATGCTTGCGCTTCTAGTTCCGACAGTGCAGCAACATCTAGCCAGTAATATCTAACAGTTCCACAACAAAAACCCAATACACACAAATCTAAGTCAAAGATAGAACGAACAAACAAACGTGTTTACCTGCTAAAGGTAGCTACCAGTCTATCAGTGACAACCAGTACCATGGCATAAGTGAAATTGATTGACAGTGTGTATACCAAAAGATAGCTAAATGTAATTTAGCTGACGGCTTTCAGAGTTCAATACAGGACTGTAACGTTAGCTAGCTAGCTAACTCACCCAGCTACGATAGCAAGCTAGCTAACGTTAGGTTACCTCTAATAAAAAAATAAAGAAATATGGGGTTGCATCACTTGAAAAGCTTCCTGGTATTTGTAGTTGAATCTGTGCTTGACTGTGGGACCTTACATATGTTGTATGTATGGGGGCAGAGGAAAAGATAGACAACCCCTATTCATGTCAAAAATCATGTCAACCCCTAATATTTCACACAGTGAATTCATGTAACTTATTATGTGACTTGTTAAAGCCAAATCTTACCCCTGAACTAATTTAGGCTTGCCATGACAAAGGGGCTGAATACTTTTGCAAGGCACTGTCGATAACATCCCATTGTCATTCCCAGTCCAATGTTCATTACTGTAACAGCAAACAACCTAAAACCCTCGTCTGAGAATTATCCCATTTGCAGCCTTTATTCTTCTCAGATTCCAGAACAGGAATGTTTCATTAGTTCACAGACTACATTCCAGAGCATAAACATTAAGTGCCGCATCAAATGGCACTCGCATTTAAATGGCTTGGATTGCTATTTCAAATGCTATTTTCCATAAATACCAGGTCTCTCTCTCTCCCAAATGGCACCCCTATGTCCCATATACTGTAGTTCACTACTTTTTAACAGAGTCTTATGAGCCCTATAGTGCACTATATAGGGAATAGGGTGCAATTTGGGATGCAGACAGTGTGTTTTTGAGAGGTCTCTGGAGTTCACTGTGTGGAAATTGCCTGTGTTTTGTTGGGGTCACTGCTGTGTGTATCAAGTCATTATAAAGCGACTGTATCCTCCACATACACAGCTGCAACACAGCTAGGCTACGCAGCCGGACAGGATCAGGTCACAGTGTTGGTTTTCGGGGATTTTTCCTTCCCCTCTTCTCTCCTCTCCTCACTCAGTCTGTCGGGGGACAGAAAACTTCTGTAGCCCAAAAGCTCTTGGGGGAAGGCTAGCTAGTTAGCGGTGCACTGACGTCACTCGACTCTGAGATCTTGAAGTAGTTGTTTCCCCTTTTGCTCCGCAAGGGCCGTGGCTTTTGTGGAGCGACGGGTAACGGGTGCTTCGAGGGTCCCTGGGTCAAGCCCAGGTAGGGGGCGAGGAGAGGGACGGAAGCAACACTGTTAGACATCTTTAATTGGTAGTGCTAGTGTAACAGCACAGTGCAGTACCTCTTCCTTGCTCACAAGCCTTACCAGTTCTTGATCTTACGAACTCTGTCTCTCGCGAACACACTTGAACGCTCGATTGACAACGTCTTAGCCAGCTGCTCCATGTAATCGGCCAATCAATGTGCTTGAATAGAACACCTGACTGATGGACAATGACTGTCAGGTGCCATTTCCTTCTGGGTTTTGTGGCAAATGAAGTCCTTCTGTTTTCAACACTCCTCTTGAAATACCAACAATATCCATCTATAACACCTCTAGAGTAAAATACCTCGCTACCCATCTCCGAAGTCAATACCTGGCCACTACATTGAGGAAAAATCAATGTGAGAGGGTAGAAACTGCTTAGACATGATGGGATTGCTCATTCAAAGCACACAGGGTGAGAGACTGGGAGAGAGAGAAATAGAGAGAGGGGATAGACGGAGAAGGGAGAGAGAGAGAGGGGTGAGAGAGAGAGAGAGAGAGAGAGAGAGAGAGAATAGAGAGAGAGAGAGAGAGAGAGAGACAGAGAGAGAGACACAGAGACAGAGAGAGAGAGAGAGAGAGAGAGAAGAGAGAGAGAGAGAGAGAGAGAGAGAGAGAGAGAGAGAGAGAGAGAGTACCGTAGGAACCTCACATCACCTGATGAGTCAGTTGGGAGGCTCTTCTCTCACGTCACAGCCCAGAAAAAGGAGAGAAGGGTTGGAGAGGCGAGGGAAATGGTGTAGATGAAATGAAGCTCTACAAACGCAAGACAAGTTGAGAGAGCGAGAGAAAGAGAAAGAGAGAGAAAGAAGGAGAGATTGCTGTCAGTTTGTTATTGTACTGTATAGTATAACTACCTGGGGATATTGAGAAGCTGTGTGCTTGTTCAGTGAGATGGAATAAAACAACCACATATAAAGTATTCAGCCACTGTCTGTGCTGCTGTTCTACCATGTCAACATGAGGTGCCTGCTCTATATTCTACGCCAACCTCCAAATGCTCAGAAGGGCTGATGTAAGAATTACAACTGCTGCAGTGTATTAGAGAGAGCTGGTGCAGAAGGAGAGAGAGAGAGATGGAGAGAGGGATGAGAGATATGGAGGGATAGAGAGAAAGGGATTGAGTGATAGAGATGAGAGGAGAGAGGAGAGAGGGGTGGGGGAGGGATGGAGAGAGAGGGATTGAGTGATAGAGATGAGAGGAGAGAGGAGAGAGGGGTGGGGGAGGGATGGAGAGAGAGAGGGAGGGATGAAGAAAGGGAAGGAGAGGGTGAGAGAGACCTGGTGAGAGAGGGACCTGGTGAGAGAGGGAGACTTGGTGAGAGAGAGACCTGGTGAGAGAGAGAGGAACCTGGTGAGAGAGAGAGACCTGGTGAGAGAGAGACCTGGTGAGATAGAGACCGGGTGAGAGAGAGAGACCTGGTGAGAGAGAGACCTGGTGAGAGAGAGACCGGGTAGATAGGGGGACCTGGTGAGAGAGAGACCTGGTGAGAGAGAGGGACCTGATGAGAGAGAAACATGGTGAGAGAGAGACCTTGTGAGAGAAAGACCTGTTGAGAGATTGGGACCTGGTGAGAGACAGAGAGACCTGGTGAGAGAGAGAGAGAGAGAGACCTGGTGAGAGAGAGAGAGACCTGGTGAGAGAGACCTAGTGAGAGAGAGACCTGGTGAGAGAGAGAGACCTAGTGAGAGAGAGACCTGGTGAGAGAGAGACCTGGTGAGAGAGAGAAACCTAGTTAGAGAGAGACCTGGTGAGAGAGAGACCTGGTGAGAGAGAGACCTGGTGAGATAGGGGGACCTGGTGAGAGAGAGACCTGGTGAGAGAGAGACTTGGTGAGAGAGACCTAGTGAGAGAGAGACCTGGTGAGAGAGATGGATAATAAAGGTACTCTTGGGGTTGTAGGGGGTTTAGGGTTGAAGGGGGTTTAGGGGGTTGAAGGGGATTTGGGGTTGAAGGGGATTGTAGGGGGTTGTAGGGGGTTTAGGGTTGATGGGGGTTTAGGGCGTTGAAGGGGATGTAGGGGGTTGTAGGGGGGTTAGGGGGTTTAGGGTTGAAGGGGGTTTAGGGGGTTTAGGGTTTAGGGGGTTTAGGGTTGTAGAGGTTGTCGTTTTTTAAAATCAAGCTATGACTGTAAAGTGAATATTTACAAATGTACTGTTTTACTTTAATTCTGTTTAATGTAGACACCATCAAATATTTAGTCATTGATTTGTTTTTTTGGATCTGCCCCCTCCATTAAACTAAAGAGCAGGATGAAGAAGAATGCCAAATATTAATGTCCTGTAGTTTATTTCAGGGCTGTGGAGCAGCTAAATGATGCATTCAGTCTAATTAACCGTGTCTGCTTCCCAAATTACACCCTAGTACTTATATAGTGCACTACCTATGACGATACAGTCCATGTTCTCAGCCCCTGACTGCCTGTTACAGTAGGCTAGCGTACTGCTGCTAACCTACTGCTGCTAACCTACTGCTGCTACCTACTGCTAACTACTGCTGCTATCTACTACTGCTACCTACTGCAAACCTACTGCTGCTATCTACTGCTGCTAACTACTGCTATCTACTGCTGCTATCTACTGCTGCTACCTACTACTAACCTACTGCTGCTATCTATGCTGCTATCTACTGCTGCTATCTACTGCTGCTATCTACTGCTGCTACCTACTGCTGCTACCTACTACTAACCTACTGCCGCTACCTACTGCTGCTATCTACTGCTGCTATCTAATGCTGCTATCTACTGCTGCTACCTACTGCTGCTACCTACTGCTGCTATCTAATGCTGCTATCTACTGCTGCTATCTACTGCTGCTAACTACTGCTGCTACCTACTGCTAACCTACTGCTAACCTACTGCTAACCTACTGCTGCTATCTACTGCTGCTATCTACTGCTGCTATCTACTGCTGCTACCTACTGCTGCTATCTACTGCTGCTAACCTACTGCTAACCTACTGCTGCTATCTACTGCTGCTATCTACTGCTGCTATCTACTGCCGCTACCTACTGCTGCTATCTACTGCTGCTACCTACTGCTGACCTACTGCTGCTATCTACTGTTGCTATCTACTGCTGCTATCTACTGCTGCTATCTACTGCTGCTATCTACTGCTGCTATCTACTGCTAATCTACTGCTGCTATCTACTGCTGCTATCTACTGCTGCTATCTACTGCCGCTACCTACTGCTGCTATCTACTGCTGCTACCTACTGCTAACCTACTGCTGCTATCTACTGCTGCTATCTACTGCCGCTATCTACTGCTGCTAACTACTGCTGCTACCTACTACTGCTGCTATCTACTGCTGCTACCTACTGCTAACTACTGCTGCTATCTAATGCTGCTACCTACTGCTGCTACCTACTGCTGCTACCTACTGCTAACCTACTGCTGCTATCTACTGCTGCTATCTACTGCTGCTATCTACTGCTGCTACCTACTGCTGCTACCTACTGCTGCTACCTACTGCTGCTATCTACTGCTGCTATCTACTGCTGCTATCTACTGCTGCTACCTACTGCTGCTATCTACTGCTGCTACCTACTGCTGCTATCTACTGCTGCTATCTACTGCTGCTATCTACTGCTGCTATCTACTGCTGCTATCTACTGCTGCTATCTACTGCTGCTACCTACTGCTGCTATCTACTGCTGCTACCTACTGCTGCTATCTACTGCTGCTATCTACTGCTGCTATCTACTGCTGCTACCTACTGCTGCTACCTACTGCTGCTACCTACTGCTGCTATCTACTGCTGCTATCTACTGCTGCTATCTACTGCTGCTACCTACTGCTGCTATCTACTGCTGCTACCTACTGCTGCTATCTACTGCTGCTATCTACTGCTGCTATCTACTGCTGCTATCTACTGCTGCTACCTACTGCTGCTATCTACTGATGCTATCTACTGCTGCTACCTACTGCTAATCTACTGCTGCTATCTACTGCTGCTATCTACTGCTGCTATCTACTGCTGCTACCTACTGCTGCTATCTACTGCTGCTACCTACTGCTGCTATCTACTGATGCTATCTACTGCTGCTATCTACTGCTGCTATCTACTGCTGCTACCTACTGCTGCTACCTACTGCTGCTACCTACTGCTAACCTACTGCTGCTATCTACTGCTGCTATCTACTGCTGCTATCTACTGCTGCTACCTACTGCTGCTATCTACTGCTGCTACCTACTGCTAATCTACTGCTGCTATCTACTGCTGCTATCTACTGCTGCTACCTACTGCTGCTACCTACTGCTGCTATCTACTGCTGCTATCTACTGCTGCTATCTACTGCTGCTACCTACTGCTGCTATCTACTGCTGCTATCTACTGCTGCTAACTACTGCTGCTATCTACTGCTGCTACCTACTGCTGCTACCTACTGCTAACCTACTGCTGCTACCCACTGCTGCTATCTACTGCTATTTTATTTTTTATTTAACCCTTCATTTTCCAGGTCAGTTGACTGAGAACACATTATCCTTTACAACAACGACCACGGGAATAGTTTATCTCCATCTCTTCATTCAAAGACTCAATCATGGACACTCTTCCTGCCAGTTGTGGCTGCTTCGCGTGTTGTATTGTTGTCTCTACCTTTTGTGCTGTTGTCTGTGCCCAATAATGTTTGTACCATGTTTTGTGCTGCTACCATGTTGTGCTGCTGCCATGTGGTGTTGCTACCATCTTGTTGTCATGTTGTGTTGCTACCATGCTGTGTTGTCATGTTGTGTTGCTACCATGCTGTGTTGTCATGTTGTGTTGCTACCATGCTGTGTTGTCATGTTGTGTTGCTACCATGCTGTGTTGTCATGTTGTGTTGCTACCATGCTGTGATGTCATGTTGTGTTGCTACCATGCTGTGTTGTCATGTTGTGCTGCTACCATGCTGTGTTGTCATGTTGTGTTGCTACCATGCTGTGTTGTCATGTTGTGTTGCTACCATGCTGTGTTGTCATGTTGTGTTGCTACCATGCTGTGATGTCATGTTGTGTTGCTACCATGCTGTGTTGTCATGTTGTGCTGCTACCATGCTGTGTTGTCATGTTGTGTTGCTACCATGCTGTGTTGTCATGTTGTGTTGCTACCATGCTGTGTTGTCATGTTGTGCTGCTACCATGCTGTGTTTTCATGTGTTGCTACCATGCTGTGTTGTCATGTTGTGTTGCTACCATGCTGTGTTGTCATGTTGTGTTGCTACCATGCTGTGTTGTCATGTTGTGTTGCTACCATGCTGTGTTGTCATGTGTTGCTGCCATGCTGTGTTGTTGTCTTAGCTCTCTCTTTATGTAGTGTTGTGGTGTCTCTCTTGTCGTGATGTGTGTTTTGTCCTGTATTTGTATTTATAATCCCAGCCCCCGTCCCCGCAGGAGGCCTTTTTTGCCTTTTGGTAGGCCGTCATTGTAAATAAGAATTTGTTTTTAACTGACTTGGTTAAATAAAAAATATATACAATTAAAGTAGCTACAGGGGAGAGCGTGGGGGGCGAATCCAAGAAGTTTGATTCAGAGCATGGAACTCAGTGGGTACTTTCTCTGCAATAAGATGGTGGACATGAATGACCATCATATTGCTGTGTAGAGACAGGAGACGCATGAGCACATTAAATAGTCTGGAAGATATGTACTCCTGAGTGGCGCGGTGGTCTAAGGCACTGCATCGCTGTGCTAACTGTGCCACTAGAGATCCTGGTTCGAATCCAGGCTCTGTCGCAGCCGGCTGCGACCGGGAGACTCATGGGGCAGCGCACAATTGGCCCAGCGTCGTCCAGGGTAGGGGAGGGAATGGCCGGCAGGGATGCAGCTCGGTTGATAGAGCATGGCGTTTGCAACGCCAGGGTTGTGGGTTTGATTCCCACGGGGGGCCAGTATAAAAAAATAAATATGTATTCACTAACTGTAAGTCGCTCTGGATAAGAGCGTCTGCTAAATGATATTCGGAGAGTACCGCGGTTCTTTCTTTCTCCCAGATTCTCTCACTGTAGTCTATCGAGGGGACAATCCAAACTACCTCTCCGTGCCAGAACATTATGCTAAATGTTGTCTCCATGCCGAGAGTGTGCGTCCCAAATCGCATTCCAATCCCCTATGGGCCCTGGTCTAAAGTAGTGCACTACACAGGGAATAGGATGTAATTTGAGCCACAGCCAGAGCAGTGTAGCGTAGCAGCCACTGCAGGAGCTCCAAGGAGCCTTAAAGGGATCTGTCAAGTCCTTCAGTCTCTGTGTGTAAAGTACTGTGTGTGTGTGTGTTTAGTGTTGTGTGTGTGTGTGTGTGTGTGGTTAGTGAGTGAGTGTGTGAGTGTGTGTGTGTGTGTGTGTGGTTCGTGTTGTGTGTGTGTGTGTGGTTAGTGTTGTGTGTGTGTGTGTGGTTAGTGAGTGTGTGTATGTGTGTGTGTGTGTGTGTGTGTGCAGTCTTAGCTAATTCCACTCGTCACTCAGAACAAGATGGTGGCCAATTCCAATCTGCTGACCTCTACATCTCAGCAGCCCTGGTCTTAGTACAGCAACGACACACCCACACCAGTCTAACCACGTTTTGGCGTTAGGTGAAGCTAGTCATAGGGCTATTGGCGGTCACATGGTGTCTGCGTTTGGCGTTAGGTGGAGCTAGTCATAGGGCTATTGGCGGTCACCATCCCTGTCACATGGGGTCTGCGTTTGGCGTTAGGTGAAGCTAGTCATAGGGCTATTGGCGGTCACCATCCCTGTTACATGGTGTCTGCGTTTGGCGTTAGGTGGAGCTAGTCATAGGGCTATTGGCGGTCACCATCCCTGTCACATGGTGTCTGCGTTTGGCGTTAGGTGGAGCTAGTCATAGGGCTATTGGCGGTCACCATCCCTGTTACATGGTGTCTGCGTTTGGCGTTAGGTGGAGCTAGTCATAGGGCTATTGGCGGTCACCATCACTGTTACATGGGGTCTGCGTTTGGCGTTAGGTGAAGCTAGTCATAGGGCTATTGGCGGTCACCATCCCTGTTACATGGTGTCTGCGTTTGGCGTTAGGTGAAGCTAGTCATAGGGCTATTGGCGGTCACCATCCCTGTCACATGGTGTCTGCGTTTGGCGTTAGGTGGAGCTAGTCATAGGGCTATTGGCGGTCACCATCACTGTCACATGGGGTCTGCGTTTGGCGTTAGGTGAAGCTAGTCATAGGGCTATTGGCGGTCACCATCACTGTCACATGGGGTCTGCGTTTGGCGTTAGGTGAAGCTAGTCATAGGGCTATTGGCGGTCACCATCACTGTTACATGGTGTCTGCGTTTGGCGTTAGGTGAAGCTAGTCATAGGGCTATTGGCGGTCACCATCCCTGTCACATGGTGTCTGCGTTTGGCGTTAGGTGAAGCTAGTCATAGGGCTATTGGCGGTCACCATCACTGTCACATGGGGTCTGCGTTTGGCGTTAGGTGAAGCTAGTCATAGGGCTATTGGCGGTCACCATCACTGTCACATGGTGTCTGCGTTTGGCGTTAGGTGAAGCTAGTCATAGGGCTATTGGCGGTCACCATCACTGTTACATGGGGTCTGCGTTTGGAACATCCTGTCATGGTCTATTCTGATGAAATTACATCTAAGTGGCTCCTTATATAGAATACCTTTTAAAACAGATTATAAACAGAAATAAACGTATCTTATTTTTTTGTTTTGGGGAAAGTGTAGGCAAGATCCATCCATCTCCAACCGCCAATCACCATGTTCCACCCGAAAGGACATTTACCTGAATGTGAAGACAGGAGATGTGGATGGTTAAATAAAATATGTTACAGTATGCTGCCATGAGACTGGTTTCCCCCCTCACTGTAATACTGATCGTATTGACACAAGAGACACACTTTAAAGAAGGACGTTTTTCCGGTGGCTATGGGTATCTGTCATCTATAGGAGGGTGAAGAGTGTAGTCTACTGTGGTATCTATAGGAGGGTGAAGAGTGTAGTCTACTGTGGTATCTATAGGAGGGTGAAGAGTGTAGTCTACTGTGGTATCTATAGGAGGGTGAAGAGTGTAGTCTACTGTGGTATCTATAGGAGGGTAGAGAGTGTAGTCTACTGTGGTATCTATAGGAGGGTGAAGAGTGTAGTCTACTGTGGTATCTATAGGAGGGTGAAGAGTGTAGTCTACTGTGGTATCTATAGGAGGGTGAAGAGTGTAGTCTACTGTGGTATCTATAGGAGGGTAGAGAGTGTAGTCTACTGTGGTATCTATAGGAGGGTGAAGAGTGTAGTCTACTGTGGTATCTATAGGAGGGTGAAGAGTGTAGTCTACTGTGGTATCTATCGGAGGGTGAAGAGTGTAGTCTACTGTGGTATCTATAGGAGGGTAGAGAGTGTAGTCTACTGTGGTATCTATAGGAGGGTGAAGAGTGTAGTCTACTGTGGTATCTATAGGAGGGTGAAGAGTGTAGTCTACTGTGGTATCTATAGGAGGGTGAAGAGTGTAGTCTACTGTGGTATCTATAGGAGGGTGAAGAGTGTAGTCTACTGTGGTATCTATAGGAGGGTGAAGAGTGTAGTCTACTGTGGTATGTCTCCCGAGTGGCGCAGTGGTCTAAGGCACTGCATCGCAGTGCTAGCTGTGCCACTAGAGATCCTGGTTCGAATCCAGGCTCTGTCATAGTCGGCCGCGACCGGGAGACCCATGGGGCGGCGCACAATTGGCCCAGCGTCATCCAGGGTAGGGGAGGGAATGGCCGGCAGGGATGTAGCTCAGTTGGTAGAGCATGGCGTTTGCAACGCCAGGGTTGTGGGTTCGATTCCCACGGGGGGCCAGTATGAAAAAAATAATAATAATGTATGCACTCACTAACTGTAAGTCGCTCTGGATAAGGGCGTCTGCTAAATGACTAAAATGTAAATGTAATATAAATGGTATCAATAGGAGGGTGAAGAGTGTAGTCTACTGTGGTATCTATAGGGTGAAGATACAACAGTAGACTACACTCTTCACCCTCCTATAGATACCACAGTAGACTACACTCTTCACCCTCCTATAGATACCACAGTAGACTACACTCTCTACCCTCCTATAGATACCACAGTAGACTACACTCTCTACCCTCCTATAGATACCACAGTGGACTACACTCTTCACCCTCCTATAGATACCACAGTAGACTACACTCTTCACCCTCCTATAGATACCACAGTAGACTACACTCTCTACCCTCCTATAGATACCACAGTAGACTACACTCTCTACCCTCCTATAGATACCACAGTAGACTACACTCTTCACCCTCCTATAAATACCACAGTAGACTACACTCTTCACCCTCCTATAGATACCACAGTAGACTACACTCTTCACCCTCCTATAAATACCACAGTAGACTACACTCTCTACCCTCCTATAGATACCACAGTAGACTACACTCTCTACCCTCCTATACAGCGCATTCGAAAAGTATTCAGACCCCTTGGCTTTTTTTCAAATTTTGTTACGTTACAGCCTTATTCTAAAATGGATTACATCATTTTTTCCCCTCACCAATCTACATACAATACCTCATAATGACAAAGAGAAAAAAGGTTTTTAGAAATTTTATCAAATTTATAAAAAATTAAAAACATAAATACATTATTTACATAAGTATTCAGACCCTTTGCTATTAGACTCGAAATTGAGCTCAGGTGCATCCTGTTACGAATGATCATCCTTGAGATGTTTCTATAACTTGATTGGACTCCACCTGTAGTAAATTCAATTGCTTGGACATGATTTGGAAATATATGGTCCCACACTTGACACTGCATGTCAGAGCAAAACCAAGCCATGAGGTCGGAGGAATTGTCCGTAGAGCTCAGAGTCAGGATTGTGTCGAGGCACAGATCTGGGGAAAGGTACCAAAACATTTGTGCAGCATTGAAGGTCCCCAAGAACACAGTGGCCTCCATAATTCTTAAATGGAAGAAGTTTAGAACCACCAAGACTCTTCCTAGAGCTGGCCGCCCACCCGGAGAGAACGGCCTTGGTCAAGGAGTTGACCAAGAACCCGATGGTCAGTCTGACAGAGCTCCAGAGTTCCTCTGTGGAGATGGGAGAACCTTCCAGAATGAAAACCATCTCTGCAGCACTCCACCAATCAGGCCTTTATGGTAGGGTGGCCAGACGGAAGCCACTCCTCAGTAAAAGGCACATGACAGCCCGCTTGGAGTTCGCCAAAAGGCACCTAAAGGACTCTCAGACCATGAGAAACAAGATTATCTGGTCTGATGAAACCAAGATTGGACTCTTTGGCCTGAATGCCAAGTGTCATGTCTGGAGGAAATGTGGCACCAATCCTACGGTGAAGCATCCTACGGTGAAGCATGGTGGTGGCAGCATCATGCTGCGGGGATGATTTTCAGTGGCAGGGACTGGGAGACTAGTCAGGATCTAGGGAAAGATGAACAGAGCAAAGTACAGAGAGATCCTTGATGAAAACCTGATCCAGAGTGCTCAGGACCTCAGACTGAGGCAAAGGTTCACCTTCCAACAGGTCAACGACCCTAAGCACACAGCCAAGACAATGCAGGAGTGGCTTCTGGACAAGTCTCTGAATGTCCTTGAGTGGCCCAATCAGAGTCCGGACTTGAAGCCGATCTAAAATCTCTGGAGAGACCTGAAAATAACTGTGCAGCAACGCTCCCCATCCAACCTGACAGAGCTTGAGAGGATCTGCAGAGAAGAATGGGAGAAACTCCCCAAATACAGGTGTGCCAAGCTTGTAGCGTCATACCCAAGAAGACTCAAGGCTGTAATCTCTGCCAAAGGTGCTTCAACAAAGTACTGAGTAAATGGTCAGAATATTTATGTAAATGTGATATTTCCGTTTGTTATGTTTAATACATTTGCAAACATTTCTAAAAACCTGTTTTTCCTTTGTAATTGTGAGGTATTGTGTGTAGATTGTTGAGGAAAACGTGTAATTTAATCAATTTTATGATAAGGCTGTAATGTAACAACATTTGGAAAAAGTCAAGGGGTCTGAATACTTTCCGAATGCACTGTAAGTAGTGGTTAGGAGGTGTTAGGCCAAAACACTACTGGTATCTACTGTAGAGATGAGTAACTATTGGTATGTAGTAAAGGTTTAATGGTTCAGTATGTATTGCGGTTTTAGGGTTACGGTTTGGTTACGGTTTAGTTCGGTTTGGTTACGGTTTAGTTCGGTGTGGTTATGGTTTGGTTCAGTTTCGGTACAGCGGGAAAATGAAATGCCAACAGTTACTGTAGTTAATTTGTATTTATTTAAGAAAATCCAAAGTGTTATTATTCCTGATTCCATATAAGATGATGAGTCATGTAACGCCTGATGGGAGCACCATAAGGAATAACAACACTTGGTATTTAAAATATAGTGCAATATGTGTGTGAAATCAATATGGAAACATGGCTCAGACATTGTCTAGACAGATTGGTTATTTAGCAACAAAACTCACGCGTGTGCAACTATGGGGCAAAACAGACGAGGTTGGCTTAGATTGTTGACAACATGTAAACTTGATTTCATCTCCAATGTTTATTGAATACATAAATAAAGTTGCACAATGAGCACTTGTTGTCTATCAAATTCATTGTTACAGTTGTTGGTTAGCTAGCTAGCACATTTTAGCTATACTAGCATTGACGTGACATCAATCAAAACACCTCAAAACAAGAGATGGTAAAACTAGCTGAAAAAGCGACACGATTCCCCAGCTTCTTGTCATTGTTGCCAGAATCACAACAAAACACGAATAACAACGAACACAAATAAAGTTGCACAATGAGCACTTGTTGTCTAGCTAGCACATTTTAGCTATACTAGCATAGACGTGACATCAATCAAAACACCTCAAATCAAGACATGGTATCAAGAACAAGATAAAACTAGCTGAAAAACGACACAATTCCCCACCGATTCACCTCCGTTTCTTGTCATTGTTGCCAGCTATCTGGCCATCCAGAATCACAACAAAACACGGCCTTCTGCCCCATTGAAGCGCACGCATCGTTGTCATGACGTTCTCAGCCAACCCGTCTATAGGCCTATGCTATGATGTTTTCTTACAAAGAGAAAAATATGCACACTTCTCTCATAAAGGGGGGCGTGTCTGTAGCATTGGTACTTCTCACTCCAGAGTAATGTGATGGGCTGTTAAGTAGCCCCGGAGGTCCATCCATCCATCTGTCGTAAGCGCAACACAGGGTGCATTGGCCAATTCATGGACAACTTCAGCATTAGCTTGTTTATATAGAGCAGGTATTACCTGTTTGCTGAAAACGGGTGCAAGAGGGCGAAGTTCGTAATGTAACTTTCATGAGGTGTTGAAACCCCCCTGTTCTTTCTCAACCCACGGAAAATGCGCGCATATCCACGGCTATAAACATACCTATTGATCCTGTAATGTCTTTGGCCCGGGTCAAAATCAGCTGCAATTTCTTTGGCCCAGAATCATCTGCAAAAGGGCTGCTTGAAAACAGAGGGGAGATGTGATGTTGTTTCTGTTTTGCTCCATTGGTAGGAATACCAAGGGGTGATGTCAGCGTCAATGTGTCAACATGTTTGAGGTGTTGACAGCTGCATAGACTATTCTGGCTGAGCGGTGGCTACATACTCTCTCTGTCCATAAACTACCAGACGAGCTAAATGCCTTTTATGCTCGCTATCGAGGCAAGCAACGCTGAAGCATGCATGAGAGCACCACCTGTTCCGGATGACTGTGTGATCACGCTCTCCGTAGACGATGTGAGCAAGACCTTTAAACAGGTCAACATTCACAAGGCCGTGGGGCCAAACGGATTACCAGGACATGTACTCAGAGCATGTGCAGGCCAACTAGCAAGTGTCTTCACTGACATTTTCAACCTCTTCCTGACTGAGTCTGTAATACCTACATGTTTCAAGCAGTCCACCATAGTCTCTGTGCCCAAGGTAGCGAAGGTAACCTGCCTAAATGACTACCGCCCGTAACACTGCATTGAAAGGCTGGTCATGGCTCACATCAATACCATTACCGCCCAAACAGATCCACAGATGACGCAATCTCAATCGCATTCTACAGTGCGCTTTCCCACCTGGACAAAAGGAACACATATGTGAGAATGCAGCTCAGCGTTCAACACCATAGTGCCCACAAAGCTCATCACTAAGCTAAGGACTCTGGGACTAAACACCTCCCTCTGCAACTGGATCCTGGACTTCCTGACGGGCCACCCCCATGTGGTAAGGGTAGGCAACAACACATCTGCCACGCTGATCCTCAACACGGGGGCCCCTCAGGGGTGCGTGCTTAGTCCCCTCCTGTACTCCCTGTTCACCCATGACTGCATGGCCAGGCACGACTCCAACACCATCATTACATTTGCTGACGACACAACACTGGTAGGCCTGATCACCGACAACGATGAGCTAGCCTATAGGGAGGAGGTCAGGAGAACAACCTCTCCCTCAACGTAAGCAAGACAAAGGAGCTGATCGTGGACTACAGCAAAAGGCTCCTTAACAGCTTCTACCCCCAAGCCATAAGACTGCTGAACATTTATCCAAATGGCCACCCGGACTATTTACATTGATTCCCCCCCTTTGTTTATACACTGCTGCTACTCGCTGTTTATTGTCTATGCATGGTCACTTTACCCCTACCTACATGTACAAATTACCTCGACTAACCTGTACCCCCCAGCACATTGACTCTGTACCGGTAACCCCTGTATATAGCCTCGTTATTGTTATTTTATTGTGGTACTTTTAATTATTTGTTTTACTTTAGTTTATTTATACAATATTTTTTAAACTATTTTTTGAACTGCATTGTTGGTTAAGGGCTTGTAAGTAAGCATTTGTCACGATCGTCTTCAAAATGAGCGGACCAAGGCGCAGCGTGATAAGCGTACATACTTTATTTTAATAAAGCGCACACACGAAAATGAAACAAAACACGATCGTAACGTCCTCAGTGACAAAAACACGGAACACTGGAACACAGGAACAACAGGAACAAAAACCCACACCCACAAGGTGAAAACACACAGATTATATATGGCTCCCAATCAGAGATAACGAGCCGACAGCTGACACTCGTTACCTCCGATTGGGAGTCACCAGACCAATTACCAAAACACAAACAAATGAAACTCACCCATACCCAACACCACCAAATGAAATACACCCTGGCTCTAACACACAGTCCCGGAGCCAGAGTGTGACAGCATTTCACAGTAAGGTCTACACCTGTTGTATTCGGCGCCTCACTAAAGCACAGTTTGAAATGCGACAATGAAGATTATAATTTTTATTACAACGTGCGCTTAGGCTCTAGTTGTTTTAACAGAATAACCTGGAATGTTTTTTTCAGCTCAGGTTTCAAAAAAAAGAAACGTCCTCTCACTGTCAACTGCGTTTATTTTCAGCAAACTTAACATGTGTAAATATTTGTATGAACATAAGATTCAACAACTGAGTGTCACGAACTACACCCGGCCGAACATAGTAATACAATACCTAGAACATAAACATAGAATTTCTAGCATAGATTTCCACACCCAACAAACTAGAGTTCTATAGGTCAGGTCATGACACTGAGGCATAAACTGAACAAGTTCCACAGACATGTGACTAACATAAATGGAATAATGAGGTGGAACTCGGTGTGTTTGATATATTTTTTTATGTATTCATTTGGGTTCACAGTGCGGACCGAACCGAGGTCCCCGTACCTAATGGTTTGTACAGTACTGTGTACCTTTACACCCCTAGTGTAGCGGGTGATTTTGGACGGAGTCAGGCGCAGGAGGGTAAATCACAGAATAAAATACAGCGGTATGCAGCAATGTGTAAAATACTACAGAAAAACAAGGCACGTGGTGAATATCCCGGCGATACACAATATACAGTTGAATTCGGAAGTTTACACACACTTAGGTTGGAGTCATTAAAACTTGTTTTTCAACCACTCCACAAATGTATTGTTAACAAACTATAGTTTTGGCAAGTCGGTTAGGACATCTACTTTGTGCATGACATAAGTAATTTTTCCAACAATTGTTTACAGACAGATTATTTCACTTATAATTCACTCTATCAGAATTCCAGTGGGTCAGAAGTTTACATACACTAAGTTGACTGTGCCTTTAAACAGCATGGAAAATTCCATAAAATGATGTCATGGCTTTAGAAGCATCATTTGAGTCAATTGGAGGTGTACCTGTGGATGTATTTCAAGGCCTACCTTCAAACTCAGTGCCTCAATGCTTGACATCATGGGAAAATCAAAAGACCTCAGATATTTTTTTGTAAAAACCTCTACTGCCACGACTTCGGCCGAGGCTGCCTCCCCTCCTTGTTCGGGCGTTCGTCGTTACCAGCTTACTAACCACTGCCACCCAATTGTCTCGTCTTGTCAATCACACACACCTGGTTCCAATTTTTTTATTTCACCTTTATTTAACCAGGGAAGCCAGTTGAGAACAAGTTCTCATTTACAACTGCGACCTGGCCAAGATAAAGCAAAGCAGTGCGATAAAAACAACAACACAGAGTTACATATGGGGTAAACAAAACATACAGTCAAAAAATACAACAGAAAACATATATACAGTGTGTGCGAATGTAGTAAGTTATGGAGGTAAGGCAATACATAGGCTAAAGTGCAAAATAATTACAATTTCGTATTAACACTGGAATGATAGATGTGCAAAAGATGGTGTGCAAATAGAGATACTGGGGTGCAAATTAGCAAAATAAATAACAATATGGGGATGAGGTAGTTGGATGGGCTAATTACAGATGGGCTGTGTACAGGTGCAGTGATCGGTAAGCTGCTCTGACAACTGATGCTTAAAGATAGTGAGGGAGATAAGAGTCTCCAGCTTCAGAGATTTTTGCAGTTCGTTCCAGTCATTGGCAGCAGAGAACTGGAAGGAATGGCGGCCAAAGGAGGTGTTGGCTTTGGGGATGACCAGTGAGATATACCTGCTGGAGCGCAGACTACGGGTGGGTGTTGCTATGGTGACCAGTGAGCTAAGATAAGACAGGGATTTGCCTAGCAGTGATTTATAGATGACCTGGAGCCAGTGGGTTTGGCGACGAATATGTAGTGAGGGCCAGCCAACAAGAGCGTACAGGTCACAATGGTGGGTAGTATATGGGGCTTTGGTGACAAAACGGATGGCACTGTGATAGACTACATCCAATTTGCTGAGTAGAGTGTTGGAGGCTATTTTGTAAATGACATCGCAGAAGTCAAGGATCGGTAGGATAGTCAGTTTTACGAGGGCATGATTAGCAGCATGAGTGAAGGAGGCTTTGTTGCGAAATAGGAAGCCGATTCTGGATTTAACTTTGGATTGGAGATTCTTAATGTGAGTCTGGAAGGAGAGTTTACAGTCTAACCAGACACCTAGGTATTTGTAGTTGTCCACATACTCTAGGTCAGACCCGCCGAGAGTAGTGATTCTAGTCGGGTGGGCGGGTGCAAGCAGCGTTCGGTTGAAGAGCATGCATTTAGTTTTACTAGTGTTTAAGAGCAGTTGGAGGCTACGGAAGGAGTGTTGTATGGCATTGAAGCTCGTTTGGAGGTTTGTTAACACAGTGTCCAATGAAGGGCCAGATGTATACAAAATGGTGTCGTCCGCATAGAGGTGGATCCGAGCGTCACCAGCAGCAAGAGCGACATCATTGATATACACAGAGAATAGAGTCGGCCCGAGAATTGAACCCTGTGGCACCCCCATAGAGACTGCCATAGGTCCAGACAACAGGCCCTCCGATTTGACACATTGAACTCTATCTGAGAAGTAGTTGGTGAACCAGGCGAGGCAGTCATTTGAGAAACCAAGGCTATTTAGTCTGTGTATAAGTGTTCCCTCTGCCCCCTTGTCCTTGTGGGTGATTGTTAATTGTTGCTCGGTGGAGCTACTCATAACATTGTGTTGCCAGGGTAGATTTCCCCCCTGTGCCTATGTATTATTGGATTCCGTCACAGTGTAATTGCCAGGGATGTTGGTTTCCCCTGTGCCTGTTTCGTTGATCGCTATTGGAGCGCATTTGTGTGTGAACGAAGGAATAAACTCTGTATTTGGTGATTACCCTCCTGCACCTGACTCCTTTCACCACACTCACCACATCTACAAGTCTGGTTCATCCTTGGGAGCAATTTCTAAAACGCCTGAAGGTACCACGTTCATCTGTACAAACAATAGTGCGCAAGTATAAACACCATGGGACCACGCAGCCGTCATACCGCTCAGGAAGGAGACGCGTTCTGTCTCCTAGAGATGAACGTACTTTGGTGCGAAAAGTGTAAATCAATCCCAGAACAACAGCAAAAGACCTTGTGAAGATGCTGGAGGAAACAGGTACAAAAGTATCTATTTCCACAGTAAAACGAGTCCTATATCGACATAACCTGAAAGGCCGCTCAGCAAAGAAGAAGCCACTGCTCCAAAACCGCCATAAAAAAGCCAGACTACGGTTTGCAACTGCACATGGGGACAAAGATCGTACTTTTTGGAGAAATGTCCTCTGGTCTGATGAAACAAAAATAGAACTGTTTGGCCATAATGACCATCGTTATGTTTGGAGGAAAAAGGGGGTTGCTTGCAAGCCGAAGAACACCATCCCAACCGTGAAGCATAGAGTGTATTATGTGTATGTGTGTGTGTGTGTGTGTGTGTGTGTATGTGCGTGTGTGTGTGTGTATGATTGTGTGTGTGTGTGCGCGTCCATGCGTGTTTGTAGCGTGAGAAGTGGATCAAGATCAAGCAAGCACATGGCGAGATGAGAGATGAGAGGAAAGGAGAGGAGGTTGGGGGGTTCCCATTCTCTACTGAATGCCTACTGGCATTATTCAATGTTCAGGAGAAGAGGTATTCACTGATGAGTGTTCACCTACCGTGTGCTGGAGGAGATTACCAAAATAAGACTTCTCTTCCCAAATGCATACCCTGATCTCTTCATCTCTTCATCGCTCCCTCTCCCTCGTCTCCTTCTCTCTCCCTCACTCCCACGGTAAACCATTGTTATTGGCACCCCAATGGTGGAACAAGCTCCCTCACGACGCCAGGACAGCGGAGTCACTCACCACCTTCCGGTGACATTTGAAACCCCACCTCTTTAAGGAACACCTGGGATAGGATAAAGTAATCCTTCTAACCCCCCCTTACCCCCCCCCCCCCCCCCCCCATTTTTTTTTTTTTAAATTGTAAAGTGGTTATCCCACTGGCTATAAGGTGAATGCACCAATTTGTAAGTCGCTCTGTATAAGAGCGTCTGCTAAATGACGTAAATGTAAATGTTATTGGATGTCACGGTGATGATTGGCCAAACCACGGTAAACCGTTGTTATTGCACGCCACGGTGATGAAACGAGAACCCCCCCTGTAGAGAACTGAATCCGTGTCCGCCACACAGATGCTTCTATTTGTTTTGAACATGCTGCGCTACCCTACAGTACTGTAGGAACGCTTTGGCACCCGTCTGATATGTTGGGGAGCAGCCTGGTTTTGATTCAATGTTTTTCTTTTAGACATAAAACACTTGGCCTTAAATGGAAATTTGTTGTGTCTATTGACTGGTGGAGGTTTATTTGTTTTGAATGGCGTTTTGACAGCATTTTTCTTCTCTCCTCTCCTGCATGAGTCTATCAAAACAGTAGAGGGTATTTGCGCCAGACATGAATGTCTATTGATTCAGGGTGTAAGTCCCTAATGGCAACCTATTCCTTACAATAGTGCACTACTTTTGACCAGAGAAATATGGGCCCTTGTTAAAAATTAGTGCGTCTATAAAGGGAATGTTTACGACGTAGACTTTCAACCCGATAAAGGGGGGGTATGTGGGCCAAACGTGACAGTCCATTGCGTCTGGGTGTTATTGAGGATTAAGGAATGAACAGCAAACAGACTGGGTTGTTAAGTGCTATTTTCTACCTAGTTAATCATATCTGAACTCTGGAAGGATTTGGATAATATGTTCATGTCCACATTTGGCATGTTTACTTGGAAAAATACACAGAAAATCTAAAATGATTCAGGGACTGAAATAAATAAAACATGAAAAACAAATCTCACACAGATTTTTCCACATATAATAAATAGCTACAGTAGCTACATATTGAACAATAATGATACATGTTGTTGTTGTTGACACTCCACCGACAGCAACAGTATATTACTAAACACAGACACAAACCCTATTGTAGCATAATGTCTGAGGGTATAGTAGAATAACTGACGGATATTAGAGTTGTTCTCTGATTGGACTGATTAGTCTATTCTATTCTATTACACTAATCCTGATTAGTATCATGTGACTGTTGCCATTGTGTGTGTGTGTGTGTGTTTGTGTGTGTATTTACTCTGTCGGACTGACCATGACCCTTTGATAAGCAACGCACCCCCCCCCCCCCCAGAACCCCGGCTTTGAGCGTGGTATGATTGTCGGTGCCAGGCGCACCGGTTCCAGTATCTCAGAAACGTCCGGCCTCCTGGGCTTTTCACGCACGACGGTGTCTAGGGTTTACGAAGAATGGTGCTACAAAAAAAAAAAAAACATCCAGTCAGCGACAATCCTGTGGGCGAAAACAGCTTGTTGACGAGAGCGGTCGAAGGAGAATGGCAAGAATCGTGCAAACTAACAAGGGAGGACCAAACAGGCAAGTAAGTTATTAACGTAGTAACACAGTGGTGGGCAAAACGGCGTCTCGGAAACTCACAACTCGTCGGTCCTTGTCACGGATGGGCTGTTGCATCAGACGACCACAACGAGTACCACTACTATCAGATAAAAAAACTTCACCTGGTCTGACGACTGAGTCATGCTGATGGCAGAGTCAGGATTTAACGTAAGCAGTATCCTGTCCATGGCCCCATCCTGCCTGGTATCAACAGTACAGGCTGGTGGCGGTGGTGTAATGATGTGGGGAATGTTTTCCTGGCACACGTTAGGTCCCTTTGATACCAATTGAGCAACGTTTGAACACCCCACCCTTGTAGAATCCATGCCTCAAAGAATTCAGGCTGGGGGGGTACCTATTAAACTTTGAGAGCATGTCAGACAAGCACAGAGTGGAGACCCAGGAACCGCGAAGTCGAAAACACATCTAGCATACATCTAACCAGTAACATCCCTCTCCCCTCCAGCATCAGACAGCTCCACAAAGTAATTGTCGCAAAGAGTGAGTGACTAGAGAGGGACAGACAGACTACAGAGAGACAAAGAGACAGAGAGACAGAGAGACAGAGAGACAGAGAAACAGAGAAACAGACCACAGAGAGACAGAGAGACAGAGACAGACTACAGAGAGACAGAGAGACAGACTACAGAGAGACAGAGAAACAGACTACAGAGAGAAAGAGAGACAGAGAAACAGACTACAGAGAGACAGAGAGACAGACTACAGAGCGACAGAGAGACATAGAAACAGACTACAGAGAGACAGAGAGACAGACCACAGAGACACAGAGAGACAGACGACAGAGAGATAGACTACAGAGAGACAGAGAGACAGAGAAACAGACTACAGAGAGACACAGAAACAGACTACAGAGAGACAGAGAAACAGACTACAGAGAGACACAGAAACAGACAACAGAGAGACAGACTACAGAGAGACAGAGAGACAGAGAAACATACTACAGAGAGACACAGAAACAGACTACAGAGAGACAGACTACAGAGAGACAGAGAGACAGACTACAGAGAGACAGAGAGACAGACTAAAGAGAGACAGAGAGACAGACCACAGAGAGACAGAGAGACAGATGACAGAGAGAAAGAGAAACAGACTACAGAGAGACAGAGAGACAGACTACAGAGAGACAGACTACAGAGAGACAGAGAGACAGAGAGACAGACTACAGAGAGACAGAGAGACAGACTACAGAGAGACAGAGAAACAGACTACAGAGAGACAGACTACAGAGAGACAGAGAGACAGAGAAACAGACTACAGAGAGACAGTGAGACAGACTACAGAGAGACAGAGAGACAGACTACAGAGAGACAAAGAGACAGAATACTAATTAGTTGACATATCCTTGAGAATATTGTTGATGAACTTTTATGACTTTAGTTGTGGCAATGTAGATTAATATACTGTAATAATTTCACGTTTATGTAAAATATTCATGATTAAATTGTTCCTCTGAATTACAATACAGATCCAAATACCAAACACCTGCAATGATGCCGTACTTCCTGAAAACTGAATAACTGTCATTTGTTTGTTTGTTTTTCTCTGTTCCTGTGATTGGTTGATTTAATCTTCTTGTTTGTTACGTGCTCCTGAAGCAGCTCAGAGGAGGAGAAAACAGAGACAGAGAAACAGACTACAGAGAGACAGAGAGACAGAGAGACAGACTACAGAGAGACAGAGAAACAGAGAGACAGAGAAACAGACTACAGAGAGACAGAGAGACAGACTACAGAGAGACAGAGAGACAGACTACAGAGAGACAGAGAAACAGCAGCTCAGAGGAGGAGAAAACAGAGACAGAGAAACAGACTACAGAGAGACAGAGAGACAGAGAGACAGACTACAGAGAGACAGAGAAACAGAGAGACAGAGAAACAGACTACAGAGAGACAGAGAGACAGACTACAGAGAGACAGAGAGACAGACTACAGAGAGACAGAGAAACAGACTACAGAGAGACAGAGAGACAGAGAAACAGACTACAGAGAAACAGACTACAGAGAGAGAGAAACAGACTACAGAGAGACAGACTACAGAGAGACAGAGAGACAGAGAGACAGACTACAGAGAGACAGAGAGACAGACCTCAGAGAGACAGAGAGACAGACTACAGAGAGACAGAGAGACAGAGAGACAGAGAAACAGACTACAGAGAGACAGAGAGACAGACTACAGAGAGACAGAGAGACAGACTACAGAGAGACCGAGAAACAGACCACAGAGAGACAGGGAAACAGACTACAGAGAGACAGAGAGACAGACTACAGAGAGACAGAGAGACAGAGAAACAGACTACAGAGAGACAGAGAGACAGAGAAACAGACTACAGAGAAACAGACTACAGAGAGACAGAGAGACTACAGAGAGACAGAGAAACAGACTACAGAGAGACAGAGAGACAGAGAGACAGAGAGACAGACTACAGAGAGACAGAGAGACAGACTACAGAGAGACAGAGAGACAGAGAGAGACAGACTACATTAGCCTGCTCATAGGCTACATGCAGACAGACTAAATGACTGACTGGTTCATTGATTTGGTTGACTAATTAGTTGACAGATCCTTGAGAATATTGTTGATGAACTTTAATGACTTTAGTTGTGGCAATGTAGATTAATATACTGTAATAATTTCACATGTTTATGTAAAATATTCATGATTAAATTGTTCCTCTGAATTACAATACAGATCCAAATACCAAACACCTGCAATGATGCCGTACTTCCTGAAATCTGAATAATTGTCATTTATTTGTTTATTTTTCTCTGTTCCTGTGATTGGTTGATTTAATCTTCTTGTTTGTTACGTGCTCCTGAAGCAGCTCAGAGGAGGAGAAAACCGCCCATTCATTTACAACAGGGACGGACTGGGACCAGAAATACACTGGCCAGTTGTTGTCCTCAAGGTCCCCATTATTAGCCAAATAACCCCCAATTGAGACAGTCACACTGGGTTAAACACATTGGGCTAAACACATTGGGCTAAAGATGGACCAGCCGATCTGGCATTCACCTGAACTGCTCTGTGGCCAGTCTAGCGCTCAAAGTTAGCTCACCCCTGCCTGGTCCACAGCCCGTATTACCAGACCTCTCACCCCTGCCTGGTCCACAGCCCGTATTACCAGACCTCTCACCCCTGCCTGGTCCACAGCCCGTATTACCAGACCTCTCACCCCTGCCTGGTCCACAGCCCGTATTACCAGACCTCTCACCCCTGCCTGGTCCACAGCCCGTATTACCAGACCTCTCACCCCTGCCTGGTCCACAGCCCGTATTACCAGACCTCTCACCCCTGCCTGGTCCACAGCCCGTATTACCAGACCTCTCACCCCTGCCTGGTCCACAGCCCGTATTACCAGACCTCTCACCCCTGCCTGGTCCACAGCCCGTATTACCAGACCTCTCACCCCTGCCTGGTCCACAGCCCATATTACCAGACCTCTCACCCCTGCCTGGTCCACAGCCCGTATTGCCAGAACTCTTGTCAACAGCAGCAGTCTTCAGAGGCGTCATACTCCTCAGTGACCGACGACGCAACATCACTTGACGTTTCACAGCTATTAACAGTTGATTTTGAAGATGAAGAAATCAAACTAATATGAAGGAATTGGGGGATTATTTCGTCATGTCCCATGACGGTGAAAGCGGCAACTGTTTGTGAGTCACACACACACACACACACACACACAGACTACAGAGAGAGAGAGAGACAAACAGGTCGACACACTATTGTAAATAACTGACTGACCGTTTGATTGAGTGATTGATCGATTGATGGCGCAAGTCACTTAATTTTTTGAAGATGAAGAAATCAAACTGATATGAAATTGGAGGACGATGTCGTGTCTTGTCCTAACCTAGAGACATCTCTACTCTACCGTAACACTGTGAACAGTGTGAATGGAGTTGTTCCCTATATAATGCCCTACATTTGACCAAGTGTGCTGCATTAAATAGGGAATGGGGTGACCATGTCGGATGCAGACCTATTCTACTGTAACACTGTCAACAGGATTGTCCCACGGCTCCCCTGACAGTCTTCATATTTAAGGTTAAAATCAGTACCACTGGGGATCTGCTAACATCGTGTGTGTGTGTGTGTGTGTGTGTGTGTGTGTGTGTGTGTGTGTGTGTTTGATATTTAAGGTTAAAATCAGTACCACTGGGGATCTGCTAACATCGTGTGTGTGTGTGTGTGTGTGTGTGTGTGTGTTTGATATTTAAGGTTAAAAATCAGTACCACTGGGGATCTGCTAACCCATTTGAAGAATGTGATTCAGTAAATTGAATGAGAAGAGCTCTGCCAACTCTGATGGAACTAACAGAAGGATGGTTTAAAACTGATTCAGCGGCTGAGGAGACAAATGGCACCCTATTCCCTACATAGTGGCCAGGGATCATAGGACCGTACACAACATAGGGAATATAGAGGGAATAGGGTGCCATTTGGGATGCACACCATTTACTGTACGCCTTTCAACAGCAGAATGTCACAATTTAAAGCTTTGATTTATTGCTGTGGCTGATATTTATTTATTTATTTCCCTCCAATTCACCCCTTTTTCTTTATTGGAAGTCAAATCTACCAGCCAATAGGGCTGCTGTAGCAGTCCCCCAGTCTCTATATCTACCAGCCAATAGGGCTGCTGTAGCAGTCCCCCAGTCTCTATATCTACCTACCAGCCAATAGGACTGCTGTAGCAGTCCCCCAGTCTCTATATCTACCAGCCAATAGGACTGCTGTAGCAGTCCCCCAGTCTCTATATATACCAGCCAATAGGACTGCTGTAGCAGTCCCCCAGTCTCTATATCTACCAGCCAATAGGGCTTCTATGCTGTTTGTTGTGACTTGGCTACCTGCCAAACTTTTCGTTTTTTACTTTTAATAACCGTTTAATCAAAACTCTGCATTAAACACGTTTACCAACATCTTCGTTTTTTCCTCGCTCAACCTTTTTCATTCAACTTTTTCACCCCGGACGCTTTAGTACCTGGATACCAACAACCAAGCCATGCTACGACGAACAGCTCAACTCATACAACGCTGTCTATAAAACTGTTGTGGTTGTCATAGTCTGGGGACTAGTGCCGTAGTTGTCATAGTCTGGGGACTAGTGTTGTGGTTGTCATAGTCTGAGGACTAGTGTTGTGGTTGTCATAGTCTGGGGACTAGTGCTGTGGTTGTCATAGTCTGGGGACTAGTGCTGTGGTTGTCATAGTCTGGGGACTAGTGTTGTGGTTGTCATAGTCTGGGGACTAGTGTTGTGGTTGTCATAGTCTGGGGACTAGTGTTGTGGTTGTCATAGTCTGGGGACTAGTGTTGTGTTTGTCATAGTCTGGGGACTAGTGCCGTAGTTGTTCTGTTCCGACATGCAGTATTGTGTCCCTTAAGTAAAGCACCATTGATTCTGTTTTCACCATCTGAGTGTCTGCACTAAGTTACCTCTCTGACAATTTTAAATGCTAACATTTCCTAATGGGTTAGAAGTTCAAGTAAAAAAAAGTAATTTAGACCGATCAATGAACATCGTTGCATGCCTGGCCACTTTGTTCCATTCTTCCCCACAAACCCTCCTTCCCTCAGTTCTCTCCCCTGTGTCAATCTGAGATTGAATTCTTCCTGAACACTATAAGTCCTGTGGGTCCTGGTCAAAAGTAGTGCACTATATAGGGAATAGGGTGCCATCCTCTGGTCTAAAGTAGTGCACTATATAGGGAATAGGGTGGCATCCTCTGGTCTAAAGTAGTGCACTATATAGGGAATAGGGTGGCATCCTCTGGTCTAAAGTAGTGCACTATATAGGGAATAGGGTGGCATCCTCTGGTCTAAAGTAGTGCACTATATAGGGAATAGGGTACCATTTGGGACGCGGCTTCAGTTTTTGTGATTGTTCGCTTAAATCACTCTTCAGTCGCGCTCAATTGTTTTATTTCCTCATGGTAGGCCCTATCTGCTAAATAAGCAATAGGGTTACGTTTGGGATTCAGATTGTGTGTTAATTCTCTCCCCTGACACCCTTCCCCCGAAAAGCTAATTGAGTGAAATGATGCTGTCTGCTGCAAGTCATTGGTAGTCCGTTTGAAGATATCCTTTTTTCACCAGAGATGACAGTTTCTTTTCATTCCTCTCTTACTCTGCCCTGGATAATAATCGTCTTTCATAACACAGTTACAGCAGTAACCTGCTAGTCACCAGAACCACCACACAGTTACAGCAGTAACCTGCTAGTCACCAGAAGCATCACACAGTTACAGCAGTAACCTGCTAGTCACCAGAACCACCACACAGTTACAGCAGTAACCTGCTAGTCACCAGAACCACCACACAGTTACAGCAGTAACCTGCTAGTCACCAGAACCACCACACAGTTACAGCAGTAACCTGCTAGTCACCAGAACCACCACACAGTTACAGCAGTAACCTGCTAGTCACCAGAACCACCACACAGTTACAGCAGTAACCTGCTAGTCACCAGAACCACCACACAGTTACAGCGGTAACCTGCTAGTCACCAGAACCACCACACAGTTACAGCGGTAACCTGCTAGTCACCAGAACCACCACACAGTTACAGCGGTAACCTGCTAGTCACCAGAACCACCACACAGTTACAGCGGTAACCTGCTAGTCACCAGAACCACCACACAGTTACAGCGGTAACCTGCTAGTCACCAGAACCACCACACAGTTACAGCAGTAACCTGCTAGTCACCAGAACCACCACACAGTTACAGCAGTAACCTGCTAGTCACCAGAACCACCACACAGTTACAGCAGTAACCTGCTAGTCACCAGAACCACCACACAGTTACAGCAGTAACCTGCTAGTCACCAGAACCACCACACAGTTACAGCGGTAACCTGCTAGTCACCAGAACCACCACACAGTTACAGCAGTAACCTGCTAGTCACCAGAACCACCACACAGTTACAGCAGTAACCTGCTAGTCACCAGAACCATCACACAGTTACAGCAGTAACCTGCTAGTCACCAGAACCACCAGTCGCTTCATGTATTTGCAGTTTTCCTGACCTGGACGGGCAGAGGTGAGGCTGATAAAACTGGGGATTGAAGATGTACATTTCTAACGATTCAAAATGTCCTTGAAATTGATGAACTTAATGTTTATATGGCAGAAAGTGAAAGTGTGACAGCTTTGATCAAAAGCAGCAGGTTAGGACAGAACATTTTTTTGGGGGGGTGAAGTTAAGGGAAGTGAAGGGTGATCTTTGGTGCCCTTCAGAATAGAAAATTCCATTGTTGAAGTAAAAGTCTCTCTCTCTCTCTCTCTCTCTCTCTCTCTCTCTCTCTCTCTCTCTCTCTCTCTCTGTCTCTGTCTCTGTCTCTGTCTCTGTCTCTGTCTCTGTCTCTCTCTCTCTCTCTCTCTCTCTCTCTCTCTCTCTCTCTCTCTTTCTCTCTCTCTCTGTATGATTGATATTTTCTGCAGAACCTTTAAGAGATCAGAACAGTTTGAGACCGTCTGGTCGATAAAGATACAGTATGCCTTTAAAAAGTGTCCCTTTTCATAGATTTACTGAGGAGGAGGAGGAGGAGGAGGACGAGGAAGATGAGGAGGAGGGAAGAGGAGGAGGAGGAGGAGGAGGAGGAAGAGGAGGAACTGGAGGAGTTAGGAGGAGGGAAGAGGAGGAGGGAATAAAACCACTGCAATAAAGGCCCTTAATCATTCCATTCCATGAGGAAAAGTAGGAGGTGGAGAAGAAGGAGGAAGAGGAGGAGGAGGAGGAGGAGGAGGGAGGTGGAGGGAGGAAGAGGAGGAGGGGGGAGGAGGGAGGTGGAGGGAGGAAGAGGAGGAGCAGGGATGGAGAGGGGGAGGTGTAGGGGGAAGAGGAGGAGGAGGATGAGGAGGGAGGGGGAGGGGAGGAGTAGGAGGAGGAGGGAGGGGGAGGTGTAGGAGGAGGAGGAAGGTGGAGGAAGAGGAAGAGGAGGGAGGGGGATGGAGGTGGAGGAAGAAAAGGAGTAGGAGGGAGGGAATAAAACCATTGCAATAAAGGCCCTTAATCATTCCATTCCATTCCATTCCATTCTATTCTATTCTTTTCACACACCCTCTCCCTTCTGAATGAGATTCTTACAAATGACTTCTCACCACATTAGTGCCACCAAACGAACAAATGAACGAGGAACTAATGGTCCCATCAGAAAGAAAATATGTTTATTTATCTAGTGGGTTGAGATGTTGTTCATTCAGTCCACAAGCTGTCCATCAGCCTGCTTCACTCTGCCAGGGGAGAAGAGTTATAGTGTGTGTGTGTGTGTGTGTGTGTGTGTGTGTGTGTGTTCTTGCGAGTGTGTGTGAATGATAGCGTAATTATGGTGGAGGCCCAGTGGACTGAGACACATTAGAGAGGAGGTGTTGCCAGCGTCCCAAATAGCACCCTATTCCCTAAATAGTGCACTACTTTTGACAAGGGCACATATGGGCTCTGATCAATAGTAGTGCACTATATAGGGAATAGGGTGTCATTTGATATGCACACAGGGTGTTGTTCTGCAGGCTGACACCCTTCACAGTCATCTCCACATATTAATATTACCATATTTTTGATTAGCCAAGGATTGAGGTCCGACGTCAATATTCACCTTCCATTCTGTATAACTGATGAGGATGTTTTTTACCTGAGAAAAGGGAAGCATGTGTCCCAAATAGCACCCTATTCCCTACGTAGTGCACTATATAAGGGGACAGGGTGCCATCTTGGGACGTGTCCAGTGTCCTTTTAAAACGGAGAGGTTTTTAGGTGAGTGGCTGTGGTGTTTGGAGTTAGAGTGCTTGTATATCTGGCATTATAAAACTAGTTAGTATTCTCTTCATGTCTTTGTTATATATCTGTTTATGTGTAAATACGCTAATTGCTCAATTAGGAAGTATAAAGACATTAAGAGTTATTAAGAAACAATGCTCAGCAGGATAGCTCCCCAGGGAGGTCCCCAGGTAGGTCCCCAGGTAGGTCCCCAGGTAGGTCCCAAGGGAGGTCTCCAGGGTGGTCCCCAAGGGAGGTCCCCAGGTAGGTCCCAAGGGAGGTCCCAAGGGAGGTCTCCAGGTAGGTCCCAAGGGAGGTCTCCAGGGTGGTCCCCAAGGGAGGTCCCCAGGTAGGTCCCAAGGGAGGTCCCAAGGGAGGTCTCCAGGGTGGTCCCCAAGGGAGGTCCCCAGGTAGGTCCCAAGGGAGGTCCCAAGGGAGGTCTCCAGGGAGGTCCTCAGGGAGGTCCCCTGGTAGGTCTCCAGGGACATGACCTGTCAAAAAGCTCTCAGATCAGAAAAAGTGAGTGTGTGTCTGTGTTGTGTATGTGTGTGTGTTGTGTGTGTGTTGTTTTTGGAGCAGAGATAGTCTGCAGCACATAGAGACTGTGTCCCAAATTACACCCCATTCCCTATATAATGCACTTTTGACCAGGGCCCATAGGGTTTTGTAGTGCACTGTATAGGGTATAGGGGTGCCATTTGGAATGCAGCAGTAGCAGTGGGCGTAGTGCACAGTGAGTTGTGAGAAGGGCTGCAGCACAGAGGAGGATAAGTGTTGTTTTGGTACAACGGTAGAGTGGGCTGAGCTGAGTCAGGACCAAAGCAGACAGGGGGATGCGTCGCAAATGGCACCCTATTCCATATTTAACGCACTACTTTTAACCAGAGCCCTATGGAAACCCTATGGGCCCTGGTCAAAAGTAGTGCACTATATAGGGAATAGGGTGCCATTTGGGATTCAGACTAGGATCCAGAGTGTGGCTGCATTATGGAGGTATTTAGGAGCCACATGACGCGTCCCCTAGCCGACATCCACCTTGTGTTTTAGAGGCTATCCAGCTGGGTCCCAAAACAAGGCTGAGCAACAAGCAGCAAGAGCATCTCTGCATCTCTTTCTCTGTGCATCTCTCTCTCTCTCTCTCTCTCTCTCTCTCTCTCTCTCTCCCTACCTCCCTCCCTCCCTCCGTCTCTCCATCTCTCTCCCCTCACATAAACCCAGCCAGACAAGTGAAACCAGCAGGCTGTGGGGTGGTAATAACTTGGTGTGTATCCTAAATGGCACCCTATTCCCTATATAGTGCACTACTTCGGACCAGAGCCCTATGAGCCCTGGTCAAAGGTGGTGCACTAGATAGGGAATAGGGTGCTGTTTGGGACACACTTGGCTGTTTACTCAGTATTATAGAGAAGGAGTGTACAGTCTACTCTCTCTCGCTTTCACTCTATATATCTCTCTATATATATCCGTCTCGCTCTCTCTCGCTCTCTCTCTCTATATCTCTCTCTCTGTATCTCTCTCTATATATATCTCTCTCTATGTATCTCTCTATATATCTCTCTATGTATATCTCTCTTTACATCTCTCTCTCTATAAATCTCTCTCTATTTATCTCTATATATATCTGTCTCTCTCTCTCTCTATATATATCTCACTCTGTATCTCTCTCTATATATCTCTCTCTATGTATCTCTCTATATATATCACTCTCTATATATATATCTCTATATATCTCTCTCTCTATTTCTCTCTATGTATATATATATATATATATATATATATCTACATCTCCCTCTCTGTATATATATATCTCTCTCTCTCTCTCCCTCTCTCTCTTTCTCTCTCTCTCTCTGAACAACTAAATAACCACATACAAATCAGATCAGGGAGAATGCTGAGATGTTTAAACTGGTCCAAACTAAATCCTCGTATGTCTCAGCCTATGTTGTCACAGTTTACTTCAATTTATAGTGAATTGATTATTCAGTTTTGCTTTTTAAAAAGCGACAAGCTGCAAAGTAACGTGATTGTGTGTTTCAGATTTCAGTCACCATAAATATCCTATAATACCATTGTTATATTTCAATGTTGATGTTGTCACTGCTGTGTTGTGATGCTGTGCCATTCTGTTCTTGATGCTCTTGGGGTACTGTAGTAGGGTACAGAACACCGTATGAAGCTAGCTCGGTGCTGAAAAGGATGCTGATTCATCCTCAGTTTTCTCCTATCACAGCCATTAAACTCTGTAACTGTTTTAAAGTCACCATTGTCCTCATGGTGAAATCCCTGAGTGGTTTCCTTCCTCTCCGGCAACTGAGTTAGGTTATTTTCTTTGCAAGGCATTGGAAAACCTCCCTAACCTTTGTGGTTGAACCTGTGTTTGAAATTCACTGTTCGACTGAGGGACCTTACAGATAATTATATTTGTTGGGGTACAGAGATGAGGTAGTGATTCAAAAATCATGTTAAACATTGTTATTGCACACAGTGAGTCCGTGCAACTTATTATGTGACTTGTTAAGCTAATTGTTACTCCTGAACCTATTTAGGCTTGCCATAACAAAGGGGTTGAATACTTATTGACTCAAGACATTTCACCTTTTCATTTTTAATGAATTTGTAAGGCTTTCGAAAAACATAATTCCTCTTTGACATTATGGGGTATTGTGTGTAAGCCAGTGACCCCCCCAAAAAATATATTTTTAATCCATTTTAAATTCAGGCTGTAACACAACAAAACGTGGAAAAAGTCAAGGGGTCTGAATACTTTCTGAAGGAACTGTAGGTTCTGTCTGTCTGTCTGTCTGTCTGTCTGTCTGTCTGTCTGTCTGTCTGTCTGTCTGTCTGTCTGTCTGTCTGTCTGTCTGTCTGTCTGTCTGTCTGTCTGTCTCTTTCCACCCGCCGTCACATGTGGTTTTAATGGATGCCTATTTGATTGGATGGCTGCGGCAGGTGTTGGGAAAATACTTCCCCTCCCAGCAGGTGAACAAGGTGGCTTGCATCCCAAATGGTGCTCTATCGCCCTTTACAGTGCACTACATTTGACCAGGGCCCTTAGGGGTAGTGAACTATATTAGGGTATATGGGTGCCATTTGGGACGCGGACAGCGTGAGTGACAAGAGTACCTTCTCTAAATCATGACGTCTCAACTCCCCTCGCTGCTATTGGTTATGTTCTAAATGATGCACTACTTTAGACCAGAGGATGCCACCCTATTCCCTATATAGTGCACTACTTTAGACCAGAGGATGCCACCCTATTCCCTATATAGTGCACTACTTTAGACCAGAGGATGCCACCCTATACCCTCAATAGAGATATAGGACTCTGGTCTAAAGTAGTGCGCTATATAGGGAATAGGGTGGCATCCTCTGGTCTAAAGTAGTGCGCTATATAGGGAATAGGGTGGCATCCTCTGGTCTAAAGTAGTGCACTATATAGGGAATAGGGTGGCATCCTCTGGTCTAAAGTAGTGCGCTATATAGGGAATAGGGTTCCATTTGGGATTCATACATTCTCTCTCCTACGCCTTATCCTTGATCGGTTGCTTCTTTAGTACATATTGAATAATGGCCATTCCTCCAAATATCTCCTTTTTGTTACGCTATTATCGGAGCAGGGGAGGGGAATGGGTAATAACACAGAATGTGATTCATGCCTTTTGAAAACAACATGATTATTGACGGCTAGCCGAGTTCCCAGACCTCAATCCGACAATCAAACAGAAAACGGGACATTCAAACACTGAGTTGTGAATAATCATGCATTATTCATGAAATTCTAAACATATCCTAAACTAATTTTTTTTTTTATTCTCCTATTATGAGCGTATATACGCCCCCAGCAATTCAAGTTTCCCTCGACTGACAGAATTAGGATTCTTTAAACAACGTGTGTGCATCCCAAATGCCACCCCATTTAGGAATCAGCCAATGGAGTGTAGTCTCATTTATTCCCTTTATAGTGCACTACTTTAGACTAGCGTCAAATAGGGCTCTGGTCAAAAGTAGTGTGCTATATAGGGAATAGGGTGCCATTTGGGACGTACCCTGACTGTTTCTGGTGGGAGTGTGTGTGTGGGTAGGCTAGCAGCTGTTTAAACAGCGTTACCCCGGCAACATATTGACTCTCTCTAAACCTCACTGTGCCATCGTGCGTGCCACGGATATGTGGGACTAAATACAGTTTTGATTACAATGAAGATTATAAAAAGGTTATGCGAAAAAGGTTGAAGTAGATCATAGAAACTATGGAAACATCAACTTTCAGATAGATTATTCTCACTGAAAACGAACAGCACTTTTTCATAGTCTTTCAGAGTAGCAAATCAGTGAAAACCACGTGGTCTGTGGTTGTGAGGCCGGTTGGACGTGTTGCCAAATTCTCTAAAACGACGTTGGAGGTCGCTTGTGGTAGAGAAATTAACATTAAATTATCTGGTGTCATGCTCGTTCATGAATGGGTCAGACCAAGGCACAGCATGATATGCATACATGTTTATTTGACTTATAAACACCACGACAAAACAAGAAACGAAACGTGAAGTCCAAGGTACACAAACAACATACCTCACACGGAACAAGATCCCACCACTCACTAGTGCCAATAGGCTGCCTAAGTATGGTCCCCAATCAGAGACAACGAGCGACAGCTGCCTCTGATTGGGAACCACACCGGCCAACATAGATCTAGATATACTAGATCTAAACATAGAAAATACAACATAGAAAATCACCACAAGGCATATACACACCCTGATTCAACATATAAGCGTCCTCTGAGTCAGAGCGTGACAGTACCCCCCCCAATGTGACAGTACCCCCCCCCCCCCGAGGCGGAATGCCGGGTGGGTATTGCCGGGTGGGCGGATCCGGCTCAGGGCGTGACGACCTCTCACTCTCCGCCTCCCTGTTGCGCCCCTGGTCTGGTCTGGACCTCGGCGCACTGCTTCCCCTCTCCTTCCTCCCACTATACTCCAAGCACTGTCTGGACCCTGGTGTGGGAGACCCCGAACCTGGAGAGGGGCTGACGTCTGGGTCTGGACTGGAGCCGCTGACCGGAGCTGGACCGGGCACCGGTGGAGCGGACTGCTCTGGCTCCGGAGTGGAGCCGCTGACCGGATCTGGACTGGACCCCAGTGGAGCGGACTGCTCTGGCTCCGGAGTGCAGCCGCTGACCGGAGCTGGATCAGGCACCGGTGGAGCGGACTGCTCTGGCTCCGGAGTGGAGCCGCTGACCGGATCTGGACTGGACCCCGGTGGAGAAGACTGCTCTGGCTCCGGAGTGGAGCAGCTGACCGGAGCTGGATCAGGCACCGGTGGAGCGGACTGCTCTGGCTCCGGAGTGGAGCCGCTGACCGGAGCTGGACTGGACCCCGGTGAAGCGGATTACTCTGGCTCCGGAGTGGAGCAGCTTACCGGAGCTGAACTGGGCACCGGTGGAGCGGACTGCTCTGGCTCCGGAGTAAAGCAGCTGACCGGTGCCGAACCAGGCACCGGTGGAACAGGCACGGGCTGTGCCGGACTGGACACACGCACCACTGGCTTGGTGCGAGGAGCAGGAACAGGCCGGACCGGGCTGGCGACGCGCACCACTGACTTGGTGCGAGGAGCAGGAACAGGCCGGGCCGGGCTGGCGACGCGCAACACTGGCTTGGTGCGAGGGACAGGAACAGGCCGGACCGGGCTGGCGACGCGCACCACTGGCTTGGTGCGAGGGGCAGGAACAGGCCGGGCCGGGCTGGCGACGCGCACCACTGGCTTGGTGCGAGGGGCAGGAACAGGCCGGACCGGGCTGGCGACGCGCACCACTGGCTTGGTGCGAGGGGCAGGAACAGGCCGGACCGGGCTGGCGACGCGCACCACTGGCTTGGTGCGAGGGGCAGGAACAGGCCGGACCGGGCTGGCGACGCGCACCACTGGCTTGGTGCGAAGAGCGGGACTGGGTTCCTTTATTAACCCCCGCTCCTTCTGCTGCCTAACCAGCTCCTCTCGCCGTGCCTCTACACTTTCCTTCTCCCTTTTAGCCTCCTGTAGCCTCGTCATCCACCCCGTGTGCCCCCCCCAAAAAATGTTCTTGGTGTTGCCTTTCGGGTTTCCGTCGTCGGCACGGTTGCCGCCGTTTCACCTCTCCTGCCTGGGCATCTACCTTCGCCCATGGCCCTTTCCCCGCAAATATCTCCTCCCATGACAACCATTTGCCCACCTGTGACATGGCTATTCGCTCTTCCTGGGCACGCTGCTTGGTCCTTGTTTGGTGGGATCTTCTGTCACGTTTCGTTTAGTTTGTTGTTTTGTTTATTAAGTTAAAATAAACATGTATGCATATCACGCTGCGCCTTGGTCCGTCCCGTTTATGAACGAACGTGACATCTGGCAACAGCTCTGGTGGGCATTCCTGCAGTCAGCATGTCAATTGCACGCTCCCTCAAGACTTGAGACATCTGTGGCATTGTGTTGTGTGACAAATATATATGAGCACAGTGCCTTCAGAAAATATTCACACCCCTTGACTTTTTCCACATTTTGTTGTGTTACAGCCTGAATTTAAAATGGATTTAATTAAAATTTTGTGTCACTGGCCGACACAAAATACCCCATAATGCCAAAGTGGAATTATTATTATTATTATTATTATTATTATTAATAATACTTTTTTTAATTAAAAATGAAAAGCTGAAATGTCTTGAGTCAAAAATCATTCAACCCCTTTGTTATGGCAAGCCTAAATAAGTTCAGGAGTAAACATTTGCTTAACAAGTCACATAATAAGTTGCATGGAATCACACTGCAGTAATAGTGTTTACCATGTTTTTTGAACGACTACCTCATCTCTGTACCCCACACATACGCTTATCTGTAAGGTCCCTCAGTCGAGCAGTGAATTTCCAAGGTTCAACCACAAAGACCAGGGAGGTTTTCCAATGCCTCGCAAAGGGCACCTATTGGTAGATAGGTATTAAAAAAAGCAGACATTGAATATCCCTTTGAGCATGGTCAAGTTATTGATTCCACTTTTTATGGTGTATCAATGCACCCAGTCACTACAAAGATAGACGTCCTTCCTAACTTGGAGTGGAAGAAACTGCTCAGGGATTTCACTGTGAGGCCAATGGTGACTTTAAAACAGTTACAGAGTTGAATGGCTGTGATAGGAGAAAACTGAGGATAGTTACTCCACAATACTAACCTAAATGACAGAGTGAAAAGAAGGAAGCTTGTACAGAATAAACATATTCCAAAACATGCATCCTATTTGCAATGAGGCACTAAAGTAAAACTGGAAAAAAATATGACATAGAAAGGAACTTTACGTCCTGAATACAAAGTGTATATTGGGAGCAAATCCAACACAACACATCACTGAGTACCACTCTTCATATTTTCAAGGATGGTGATGGCTGCATCATGTTATGGGTATGCTCGTCTTTGGCAAGGACAAGGGAGTTTTCTAGGATAAAAATAAACAGAACAGAGCTTTCCAACAGACACTGGGAGACAAATTCATCTTCAGCAGGACAATAACCTAAAACACGAGGCCAAATAAAGTGGAGTTTCTTACCAAGACATTGCATATTCTGTGGCCTAGTTACAGTGTTGACTTAAATCGGCTTGAAAATCTATGGCAAGACTTGAAAATGGCCATCTAGCAATGATCAACAGCCAACTTGACAGAGATTGAAGAGTTGTTTTAAAGAATAATGTGCAAATATTGTACAATCCTGGTGTGCAAAGGTCTTAGAGACAACCAGAAAGACTCACAGCCAAAGGTGATTCTAAAATGTATTGACTCAGGGGTGTGAATACTTATGTTTACATTTTCATGAAACGTGTTGTAATTATGGGGGAAAGACAAACAAAAGCCAAAGAGAAATATGCAAATATTATAAATGAAATGAAGTTTAAAGACTGATCACTGTTATTTATACCATACACTTTTAAAACATTGATTTTCATTTTAATGTTGAAGTACTAACAATGGAATGTTCCTCAATAACATTTAATAAGATGGGATTTTAAACGGGTGTCCCAACTCAAACTCTAATTCCAATCAATTATTATCTTTATTATCAACTATTATTATTATTATTATTATTATTATTATTATTATTATTATTATTATTACTACTTTGCTGGTGACACAGTCTGTGATTTATTTAGAATTCAAGGCACACTTAACCAGCATGGCTACCACAGCATTCTGCTGTGATTCCCCATCCCATCTGGTTTGGGATTAGTGGAACTATCATTTGTTTTTCAACAGGACAATGACCCAACACACCCCGAGGCTGTGTAATGGCTATTTTACCAAGAAGGAGAGTGATGGAGTGTCTGCATCAGATGACCTGGCCTCCACAATCCCCCGACCTCAACCCAATTGAGATGGTTTGGGAATGAGTCGGACCGCAGAGTGAAGGAAAAGCAGCCAACAGGTGCTCAGCAAAAGTCCATTTTGGTCTGAGACTGACTTTATGACCAAAACTGTCCTGTTTACACTTTGTAGCCAATTTTGGCACTAGAATACAGTGGGGAAAAAAAGTATTTAGTCAGCCACCAATTGTGCAAGTTCTCCCACTTAAAAAGATGAGAGAGGCCTGTAATTTCCATCATAGGTACACGTCAACTATGACAGACAAATTGAGAAAAACAAATCCAGAAAATCACATTGTAGGATTTTTAATGAATTTATTTGCAAATTATGGTGGAAAATATGTATTTGGTCACCTACAAACAAGCAAGATTTCTGGCTCTCACAGACCTGTAACTTCTTCTTTAAGAGGCTTCTCTGTCCTCCACTCGTTACCTGTATTAATGGCACCTGTTTGAACTTGTTATCAATATAAAAGACACCTGTCCACAACCTCAAACAGTCACACTCCAAACTCCACTATGGCCAAGACCAAAGAGCTGTCAAAGGACACCAGAAACAAAATTGTAGACCTGCACCAGGCTGGGAAGACTGAATCTGCAATAGGTAAGCAGCTTGGTTTGAAGAAATCAACTGTGGGAGCAATTATTAGGAAATGGAAGACAGACAAGACCACTGATAATCTCCCTCGATCTGGGGCTCCACGCAAGATCTCACCCCGTGGGGTCAAAATGATCACAAGAACGGTGAGCAAAAATCCCAGAACCACACGGGGGGACCTAGTGAATGACCTGCAGAGAGCTGGGACCAAAGTAACAAAGCCTACCATCAGTAACACACTACGCCGCCAGGTACTCAAATCCTGCAGTGCCAGACGTGTCCCCCTGCTTAAGCCAGTACATGTCCAGGCCCGTCTGAAGTTTGCTAGAGTGCATTTGGATGATCCATAAGAGGATTGGGAGAATGTCATATGGTCAGATGAAACCAAAATAGAACTTTTTGGTAAAAACTCAACTCGTTGTGTTTGGAGGACAAAGAATGCTGAGTTGCATCCAAAGAACATCATACCTACTTTGAAGCATGGGGGTGGAAACATCATGCTTTGGGGCTGTTTTTCTGCAAAGGGACCAGGACGACTGATCCGTGTAAAGGAAAGAATGAATGGGGCCATGTATCGTGAGATTTTGAGTGAAAACCTCCTTCCATCAGCAAGGGCATTGAAGAGGAAACGTGGCTGGGTCTTTCAGCATGACAATGATCCCAAACACACCGCCCGGGCAACGAAGGAGTGGCTTCATAAGAAGCATTTCAAGGTTCTGGAGTGGCCTAGCCAGTCTCCAGATCTCAACTAAATAGAAAATCTTTGGAGGGATTTGAAAGTCCGTGTTGCCCAGCGACAGCCCCAAAACAGAGATCTGCATGGAGGAATGGGCCAAAATACCAGCAACAGTGTGTGAAAAGCTTGTGAAGACTTACAGAAAACGTTTGACCTGTGTCATTGCCAACAAAGGGTATATAACAAAGTATTGAGCAACTTTTGTTATTGACCAAATACTTATTTTCCACCATAATTTGCAAATAAATTCATTAAAAATCCTACAATGTAATTTTCTGGATTTTTTTTCTCATTTTGTCTGTCATAGTTGACGTGTACCTATGATGAAAATTACAGGCCTCTCTCATCTTTTTAAGTGGGAGAACTTGCACAATTGGTGGCTGACTAAATACTTTTTTCCCCACTGTAGATGTTTCAGAGTCATCTGTCACACAGAGGCCAAAAGGAAATGTTGCTGTTTTAGTTCAGTTGGTGTTTAAGACACGTGTTTTCTTCCTTTATTCTGGCAGTTACCTGCACATCCTTTATTCTGGCAGTTACCTGCACATCCTTTATTCTGGCAGTTACCTGCACATCCTTTATTCTGGCAGTTACCTGCACATCCTTTATTCTGGCAGTTACCTGCACATCCTTTATTCTGGCAGTTACCTGCAAATCCTTTATTCTGGCAGTTACCTGCACATCCTTTATTCTGGCAGTTACCTGCACATCCTTTATTCTGGCAGTTACCTGCATATCCTTTATTCTGGCAGTTACCTGCACATCCTTTATTCTGGCAGTTACCTGCACATCCTTTATTCTGGCAGTTACCTGCATATCCTTTATTCTGGCAGTTACCTGCACATCCTTTATTCTGGCAGTTACCTGCAAATCCTTTATTCTGGCAGTTACATGCATATCCTTTATTCTGGCAGTTACCTGCATATCCTTTATTCTGGCAGTTACATGCATATCCTTTATTCTGGCAGTTACCTGCACATCCTTTATTCTGGCAGTTACATGCATATCCTTTATTCTGGCAGTTACCTGCATATCCTTTATTCTGGCAGTTACCTGCACATCCTTTATTCTGGCAGTTACCTGCAAATCCTTTATTCTGGCAGTTACCTGCACATCCTTTATTCTGGCAGTTACATGCATATCCTTTATTATGGCAGTTACCTGCACATCCTTTGTTTTTAAATGGTATGTTTACTGTGTTTTGTTTTGTTTTTGTCTAAAAGAAACACAGATTACGATTGTTTTATTTCTATGTCTGAAGTAGTACTGTAATATTTAATAAAGGTCTTGAGTAGTACTGTAATATTTAATATAGGTCTGAAGTAGTACTTCAATATTTAATATAGGTCTGAAGTAGTACTGTAATATTTAATATAGGTCTGAAGTAGTACTTCAATATTTAATATAGGTCTGAAGTAGTACTGTAATATTTAATACAGGACTGGAGTAGTACTGTAATATTTAATATAGGTCTGAAGTAGTACTGTAATATTTAATATAGGTCTGAAGTAGTACTGTAATATTTAATATAGGTCTGAAGTAGTACTGTAATATTTAATATAGGTCTGAAGTAGTACTGTAATATTTAATATAGGTCTGAAGTAGTACTTCAATATTTAATATAGGTCTGAAGTAGTACTGTAATATTTAATATAGGTCTGAAGTAGTACTGTAATATTTAATATAGGTCTGAAGTAGTACTGTAATATTTAATATAGGTCTGAAGTAGTACTTCAATATTTAATATAGGTCTGAAGTAGTACTTTAATATTAAATATAGGTCTGAAGTAGTACTTCAATATTTAATATATGACTGGAGTAGTACTTTAATATTTAATATAGGTCTGAAGTAGTACTTCAATATTTAATATAGGTCTGAAGTAGTACTTTAATATTAAATATAGGTCTGAAGTAGTACTTTAATATTAAATATAGGACTGGAGTAGTACTTTAATATTTAATATATGACTGGAGTAGTACTGTAATATTTAATATAGGTCTGAAGTAGTACTTCAATATTTAATATAGGTCTGAAGTAGTACTTTAATATTAAATATAGGTCTGAAGTAGTACTTTAATATTAAATATAGGTCTGAAGTAGTACTTCAATATTTAATATAGGTCTGAAGTAGTACTTTAATATTAAATATAGGTCTGAAGTAGTACTTTAATATTAAATATAGGACTGGAGTAGTACTTTAATATTTAATATATGACTGGAGTAGTACTGTAATATTTAATATAGGTTTGGAGTAGTACTGTAATTTTTAATATAGGTTTGGAGTAGTACTGTAGAAGCTTGGAGATGTGTTTTGGTAATAGTACAAACTGTTACATACTGTATAAATTAGGATCTCACATACCACCACAGTGCTTGGTAAGTACTTATCAATAACGATGCCACAGTTAGTTAGTTAACTGCTACAGGTTCCTGACCTCCAGTCAGTCCTAGTGGGTAGTGAAGGAATGGATTGGGAAACAAGTTATACAGTCCATCTCACTAGTGTGAGTGATGGATGGTTTGAGGCCTTCAGTTCCTGCCTGGGGTAGGTTTTGATTTACAGAGTGTAAGGAGGACGAGGATTCCTGAGTGGGGCTGCAGGGAGGGAAACACACACACTCACACACACTCACACACTCACACACACACACACACAGTCTTGTACAGCTAACCTTGTGGGGACACACAATTCAGTCCCATTCAAAATCCTATTTTCACTAACCACTAAACCTAACCCTAACCCTAACCTCTACTCTCACCCTAACCCTAACCCTAACCTTAATCAAACCCTAACCTTAACCTTAAAACCTTTACCCTAACCCCTAACCCTAACCCTAAAACTAACCCTAGCTCCTAACCCTAACCCTTAAAGTAACACTAATTCTAACCTTAACCCTAAACCCCCTAGAAATTGAATTTGACCTCGTGGGAACTAACAAAATGGCGCCAGTTGGTCAAATGTATGTTAGTTTACTGTTTACTGAAGAGATGGCGCCGGAGAAGATGGCTGCCGTTTTACAACCCTCTAACCAATTGTACTATTATGTGTGTTTTTTCACGTTATTTGTAATTTATTCTGTACATAATGTTTCTGCCATCGTCTCTTATAACCAAAAATAGCTTCTGGATATCAGGACAGCGATTAATCACCTCGTATTGGACGAAGATTTTTTCTTCAACGAGTCGGACGCAAACGATATCCTACGACACCCGACAAGGCCCAAATCCCCGTCATTCGCAGGAGAAAGAGACAGAGATATCGTGGACGTAGGTCGGGGTGCCTTGTAAGGATCCGATGGCGAGCAAGTAAACTGCCTCTTCTATCAATCTTATTAGCCAATCTTCAATCTTTTAAAAATAAATTAGATGACCTACGATTACGGTTATCCTACCAACGGGACATTAAAAACTGTAATATCTTATGTTTCACTGAGTCGTGGCTGAACGACGACATGGATAACATACAGCTAGCGGGCTATATGCTACATCGGCAGGATAGAACGGCTGACTCCGGTAAGACAAGGGGTGGGGGTCTGTGTATATTTGTAAACAACAGTTGGTGCACAAAATCAAATACTAAGGAAGTCTCTAGGTTTTGCTCGCCTGAGGTAGAGTATCTTATGATAAGCTGTAGACCACACTATTTACCAAGAGAGTTTTCATCTATATTTTTCATAGCTGTCTATTTACCACCACAAACCAATGCTGGCATTAAGATTGCACTCAATGAGCTGTATAAGGCCATAACTAAACAGGAAAACGCTCATCCAGAGGCAGCGCTCCTAGTGGCCAGGGACTTTAATGCAGGGAAACTTAAATCCGTTCTACCTAATTTCTACCAGCATGTTAAATGTGCAACCAGAGGAAGGAAAAAAAACTCTAGACCACCTTTACTCCACACACAGAGACGCATACAAAGCTCTCCCTCGCTCTCCATTTGGCAAATCTGACCATAACTCTATCCTCCTGATTTCTGCCTATAAGCAAAAACTAAAGCAGGAAGCACCAGTGACTCGGTTAATAAAAAAGTGGTCAGATGACGCAGATGCTAAGCTACAGGACTTTTTTGCAAGCACAGACTGGAACATGTTCCGGGATTCTTCAGATAGCATTGAGGAGTTTACCACATCAGTCACTGGCTTCATCAATAAGTGCATCGATGATGTCGTCCCCACAGTGACCGTACATACATACCCCAACCAGAAGCCATGGATTACAGGCAACATCCGCACTGAGCTAAAGGGTAGAGCTGCCGCTTTGAAGGAGCGGGACTCTAGCCCGGACGCTTATAAGAAATCCCGCTATACCCTCCGTCAAACAGGCAAAGACTCAATACAGGACTAAGATTGAATCGTACTACACCGGCTCTGATGCTCGTCGGATGTGGCAGGGTTTGAAAACTGTTACAGACTACAAAGGGAAGCACAGCCGCGAGCTGCCCAGTGACACAAGCCTACCAGACGAACTAAACCACTTCTATGCTCGCTTCGAGGCAAGCAACACTGAAGCATTCATGAGCACACCAGCTGTTCCGGATGACTATGTGATCACGCTCTCCGTAGCCGATGTGAGTAAGACTTTTAACCAGGTCAACATTCACAAGGCTGCAGGGCCAGACGGATTACCAGGACGTGTACTCCGAGCATGTGCTGACCAACTGGCAAGTGTCTTCACCGACATTTTCAACATGTCCCTGACTGAGTCTGTAATACCAACATGTTTCAAGCAGACCACCATAGTCCCCGTGCCCAAGGACACTAAGATAACCTGCCTAAATGACTACCGACCCGTAGCACTCACATCTGTAGCCATGAAGTGCTTTGAAAGGCTGGTCATGGCTCACATCAACACCATTATCCCAGAAACACTAGACCCACTCCAATTTGCATACCACCCCAACAGATCCACTGATGATGCAATCTCTATTGCACTCAACACTGCCCTTTCCCACCTGGTCAAAAGGAACACCTACTTGAGAATGCTATTAATTGACTACAGCTCAGCGTTCAAAACCATAGTGCCCTCAAAGCTCATCACTAAGCTAAGGATCCTGGGACTAAACACCTCCCTCTGCAACTGGATCCTGGACTTCCTGACGGCCAACCCCAGGTGGTAAGGGTAGGTAACAACACATCTGCCATGCTGATCCTCAACACGGAGGCCCCTCAGGGGTGCGTGATCATTCGCCTCCTGTACTCCCTGTTCACCCATAACTTTTATTTTATTAAATTTTTTATTTCACCTTTATTTAACCAGGTAAGCCAGTTGAGAACAAGTTCTCATTTACAACTGCGACCTGGCCAAGATAAAGCAAAGCAGTGCGATAAAAACAACAACACAGAGTTACATATGGGGTAAAACAAAACAAAGTCAAAAATACAACAGAAAAAAAAATATATATATATACAGTGTGTGCAAATGTAGCAAGTTATGGAGGTAAGGCAATAAATAGGCTATAGTGCAAAATAATTACAATTAGTATTAACACTGGAATGATAGATGTGCAAGAGATGATGTGCAAATAGAGATACTGGGGTACAAATGAGCAAAATAAATAACAATATAGGGATGAGGTAGTTGGGCGGGCTAATTTCAGATGGGCTGTGTACAGGTGCAGTGATCGTTAAGGTGCTCTGACAACTGATGCTTAAAGTTAGTGAGGGAGATAAGTGTCTCCAGCTTCAGAGATTTTTGCAATTTGTTCCAGTCATTGGCAGCAGAGAACTGGAAGGAATGGCGGCCAAATGAGGTGTTGGCTTTGGGGATGACCAGTGAGATATACCTGCTGGAGCGCATACTACGGGTGGGTGTTGCTATGGTGACCAATGAGCTAAGATAAGGCGGGGATTTGCCTAGCAGTGATTTATAGATGGCCTGGAGCCAGTGGGTTTGGCGACGAATATGTAGTGAGGACCAGCCAACAAGAGCGTACAGGTCACAGTGGTGGGTAGTATATGGGGCTTTGGAGACAAAACGGATGGCACTGTGATAGACTACATCCAATTTGCTGAGTAGAGTGTTGGAGGCTATTTTGTAAATGACATCGCCGAAGTCAAGGATCGGTAGGATAGTCAGTTTTACGAGGGCATGTTTGACAGCATGAGAGAAGGAGGCTTTGTTGCGAAATAGGAAACCGATTCTAGATTTAACTTTGGATTGGAGATTCTTAATGTGAGTCTGGAAGGAGAGTTTACAGTCTAACCAGACACCTAGGTATTTGTAGTTGTCCACATACTCTAGGTCAGACCCGTCGAGAGTAGTGATTCTAGTCGGGTGGGCGGGTGCAAGCAGCGTTCGGTTGAAGAGCATGCATTTAGTTTTACTAGTGTTTAAGAGCAGTTGGAGGCTACTGAAGGAGTGTTGTATGGCATTGAAGCTCGTTTGGAGGTTTGTTAACACAGTGTCCAATGAAGGGCCAGATGTATACAAAATGGTGTCGTCTGCGTAGAGGTGGATCTGAGAGTCACCAGCAGCAAGAGCGACATCATTGATATACACAGAGAAAAGAGTCGGCCCAAGAATTGAACCCTGTGGCACCCCCATAGAGACTGCCATAGGTCCAGACAACAGGCCCTCCGATTTGACACATTGAACTCTATCTGAGAAGTAGTTGGTGAACCAGGCGAGGCAGTCATTTGAGAAACTAAGGCTATTTAGTCTGCCAATAAGAATGCGGTGGTTGACAGAGTCGAAAGCCTTGGCCAGGTCAATGAAAACGGCTGCACAGTACTGTCTATTATCGATCGCGGTTATAATATCGTTTAGGACCTTGAGCAACAAACAAAGGTTTCTGTAACAAATATTAAGTTCTGCTTTTCTGATGTATCAAATACTTATGTCATGCAATAAAATGCAAATTAATTACTTAAAAATCATACAATGTGATTTTCTGGATTTTTGTTTTAGATTCCATCTCTCACAGTTGAAGTGTACCTATGATAAAAATTACAGACCTCTACATGCTTTGTAAGTAGGAAAACCTGCAAAATCGGCAGTGTATCAAATACTTGTTCTCCCCACTGTATCTGCTGGCTTTGATACTTTGAACCATTAGATCCTCCTCTCCACCCTCTCCGAGTTGGGCATCTCCGGCGCTGCTCACTCTTGAATTGCGTCCTACCTGACAGGTCGCTCCTACCAGGTGGTGTGGCGAGAATCTGTCTCCGCACCATGTGCTCTCACCACTGGTGTCCCCCAGGGCTCAGTTCTAGGCCCTCTCCTATTCTCTCTATACACCAAGTCACTTGGCTCTGTCATATCCTCACATGGTCTCTCCTATCATTGCTACGCAGACGACACAGAATTAATCTTCTCCTTTCCCCCTTCTGATAACCAGGTGGCGAATCGCATATCTGCATGTCTGGCAGACATATCAGTGTGGATGACGGATCACCACCTCAAGCTGAACCTCGGCAAGACGGACCTGCTCTTCCTCCCGGGGAAGGACTGCCCGCTCCATGATCTCGCCATCACGGTTAACAACTCCGTTGTGTCCTCCTCCCAGAGTGCAAAGAACCTTGGCGTGACCCTGGACAACACCCTGTCGTTCTCCGCTAACATCAAAGCGGTGACCTGATCCTGTAGGTTCATGCTCTACAACATTCGCAGAGTACGACCCTACCTTACACAGAAAGCGGCACAGGTCCTAATCCATGCACTTGTCATCTCCCATCTGGATTACTGCAACTCGCTGTTGGCTGGGCTCCCTGCCTGTGCCATTAAACCCCTACAACTCATCCAGAACGCTGCAGCCCGTCTGGTGTTCAACCTTCCCAAGTTCTCTCACGTCATCCCGCTCCTCCGCACACTCCACTGGCTTCCAGTTGAAGCCTGCATCTGCTACAAGACCATGGTGCTTGCCTACGGAGCTGTGAGGGGAACGGCACCTCCGTACCTTCAGGCTCTGATCAGTCCCTACACCCAAACGAGGGCATTGCGTTCATCCACCTCTGGCCTGCTGGCCCCCCTACCTCTGCGGAAGCACAGTTCCCGCTCAGCCCAGTCAAAACTGTTCGCTGCTCTGGCACCCCAATGGTGGAACAAGCTCCCTCACGACGCCAGGACAGCGGAGTCACTCACCACCTTCCGGAGACACTTGAAACCACACCTCTTTAAGGAATACCTGGGATAGGATAAAGTAATCCTCCTACTCCTCCACCACCACCACCACCACCACCTCCTCCTCCCCACCTCCTCCTACTCCTCCCCCACCACCACCCCCCCCTCCTCCTCTCCCTCCTCCACCTACTCCACAACCTCCCCTACACCTCCCTCCTCCTCCTACTCCTCCACCACCTCCTCCACCTTGCTCCTACTCCACCACCACCACCTCCCCCTCCTACTCCAGTCCTCCTCCTCCTACTCCTCCACCACCACCTCCCCCTCCTACTCCTCCTCCTCCTCCACCTTGCTCCTACTCCTCCACCACCACCACCACTTCCTACTCCTCCACCACCTCCACCTCCCCCTCCTCCTCCGTCTCCTCCACCTTTTTAATGCTTCTTGTCTACATTTCTTTCTTCATCCTGATTATGATTATGACCTACATTGATGGTGATTAGTTTGAAACAACTTTGTGTTCATCAGCGGGATGAGAAAATGACAATATGAGATGAATATGATTCAATATGATCAACACCCAAATCACCTCTCTCTCTATCTCTCGCTCCCCCCTCTCTGTTTCTGTCTCTCTCTCTCTCTCTCGCTCCCCCCTCTCTGTTTCTGTCTCTCTCTCTCTCTCGCTCCCCCCTCTCTGTTTCTGTCTCTCTCTCTCTCTCTCGCTCCCCCCTCTCTGTTTCTGTTTCTCTATCTCTCGCTCCCCCCTCTCTGTTTCTGTCTCTCTCTCTCTCTCTCGCTCCCCCCTCTCTGTTTCTGTCTCTCTCTCTCTCTCGCTCCCCCCTCTCTGTTTCTGTCTCTCTCTCTCTCTCTCGCTCCCCCCTCTCTAACCCGATCCATTTCGTCACATAAACTATTTACCGTCCCACTCTGATACAGTGTGGATCCGGTGAACCAGTGATGAATGATCTTTAGTCACAAGACAACACAATCTGCCCAGCGTCATTATAGATCTATCTACTCTGACAACAACAGAGTCTGTAAACACACTTAATATTCATCGGAGTTAAATTAAGGGGAAAGGGAACATACATGCAGAGCTTAGATGTTATTTACATGTATTTGAATGAACTTCAACGTATTTATTTCACTTCTCTCCTACAGCGTTGGGTAATTATCTTAATTATCATTTAGGGAGCGGGGGAGGAAGAGCCGTGCCCGGTTGTTGAGGCCCAGCCAACAGTGTGAGTTCCAAATGGCACCCTATTCCCTACAAAGTGCACTACTTTTAATCAGAGCCTTATGGACTATATAGGGAATAGGGTGCCATTTGGGACATGTCCCTCTATCAATGGCTGGGAGCAGAATCTCAATGCCTGACAGTAAAACATAACATTTATTTTCTTTCTTTCTCTTCGTATGGTTGGCCTATGAAAGGCTTGATTTCATTTGTGAAAGGTGTCTTTCAGATTCCATTTGTTCTCCGTGCTCATCATCCTGAATCCTGTCTTTCAGATTCCATTTGTTCTCCGTGCTCATCATCCTGAATCCTGTCTTTCAGATTCCATTTGTTCTCCGTGCTCATTACCCTGAATCCTGTCTTTCAGATTCCATTTGTTCTCTGTGCTCATCATCCTGAATCCTTCTCAATGAGGCTACCATGGATCTGGATGCCGCTAACCAACCTGGTCTCAGAGCATTTTGTATTAGTCTGTACGTAAATCCTTAACACTCCATTTAGTGTGATATGTTCGTACGATATGTATTAATTTGTGGATGTCCATCATCCATTTGTTATGATATGTTACGAATTATAATTCGTTTGATATGTTACGAATTTGCAAAACGTACAATATGTATACATAATGTAGATAGATAGATGTATCTGGCTGTTTGTAGATAGTAACTATAATAATTAGATAGATAGATAGATAGATAGATAGATAGATAGATAGATAGATAGATAGATAGATAGATAGATAGATAGATAGATAGATAGATAGATAGATAGATAGATAGATAGATAGATAGATAGATAGATAGATAGATAGATAGATAGATAGATAGATAGATAGATAGATAGATAGATAGAGATAAATTGCCCTCACACAGCCTGGAGGTGTGTTGGGTCATTGTCCTGTTGAAAAACAAATAATAGTCCCACAAAGCCCAAACCAGATGGGATGGCATATCGCTGCAGAAAACTGTGGTATCTATTCTGGTTATTCTAAATAAATCACAGACAGTGTCACCAGCAAAACACCCCAACACCATCACACCTCCTCCTCCATACTTTACGGTGGGAACTACACATACGGAGATCATCCGTTCACCCACACTCACAAAGACATGGCGGGTGGAACCAAAAATCTCAAATTTGGACTCCAGACCAAAGGACACATTTCCACCGGTCTAATGTCCATTGCTCATGTTTCTTGGCCCAAGCAGGTCTCTTCTTCTTATTGGTGTCATTTAGTAGTGTTTTTTTTAAAGCAATTCAACCATGAAGGCCTGATTCATACAGTCCCCTCTGAACAGTTGATGTTGAGATGTGTCTGTGACTTGAACTCTGTGAAGCATTTATTTGGGCTGCAATTTCTGAGGCTAGTAACTCTAATGAACTTATCCTCTGCAGCAGAGGTAACTCTCGGTCTTCCATTCCTGTGGTGGTCCTCATGAGAGCCAGTTTCATCATAGCGCTTGATGGTTTTTGCGACTGCACTTGAAGAAACTTTCAAAGTTCTTGACCTTTTCCGTATTGACTGACCATCTCTTAAAGTAATAATGGACTGTAGTTTCTCTTTGCTTATTTGAGCTGTTCTTGCCATAATATGGACTTGGTCTTTTACCAAATAGGGCTATCTTCTGTATACCCCCCCTACCTTGTCACAACACAACTGATTGGCTCAAATGCATTAAGAAGGACAGAAATTCCACATATTAACTTTTAAGAAGGCACACCTGTTAATTGAAATGCATTCCAGGTGACTACCTCCTGAAGCTGGTTGAGAGAATGCCAAGAGTGTGCAAAGCTGTCATCAAGGCGAAGGTTGGCTATTTGAAGAATCTCAAATATAAAATATATTTTGATTGGTTTAACACTTTTTTGGTTACTACATGATTCCATATGTGTTATTTCATAGTTTTGATGTCTTCACTATTATTCTACAATGTAGAAAATAGTAAAAATAAAGGAAAAACGTTGAATTAGTAGGTGTTCTAAAACTTTTGACCGGTAGTGTAGTTACCATAATATATAATGTAGATAGATAGATGTATATGTCTGGTTGTAGATAGTTACTATAATAGACAGACAGACAGACAGATAGATAGATAGATAGATAGATAGATAGATAGATAGATAGATAGATAGATAGATAGATAGATAGATAGATAGATAGATAGATAGATAGATAGATAGATAGATAGATAGATAGATAGATAGATAGATAGATAGATAGATAGATAGATAGATAGATAGATAGATAGATATATCTGGCTTTGTAGAGAGTTACTATAATATATAGATAGTGCCAGCGGTCTCTGGCTGGTTTTAGCTGGGGTTTACAAACAGGCTTTTAACTCTTAACCCCTCAGATGTGATGTGTATGTGTGTGTGTGTGTGTGTGAATGAGAAGGGAACATGGAGGACCAGAAAGACAGCATGTGACAGCTGTAGAGGTCAGAGGTATTGTGTGTTTGTGTTTGCACGTGTTACGTGTGTGCTCTTGTGTGAAATGTGAATTAACCCACTACTGGAGGTTGGTGGCCCCTTCATTTTTTTGGGTATTTTATTAGGATCCCCATTAACTGTTGCAAAAGCAGCAGCTACTCTTCCTGGGGTCCACACAAAACATGAAACATGACATACAGTAATACAGAACATTAATAGAGAAGAACAGCTCAAAGACAGAACTACATACATTTTTTTTTAAAAGGCACACATAGCCTACATATCAATACATACACACACATTATCTAGGTCAAATAGGGGAGAAGCGTTGTTAACCAGGTCTTTCCTTGCAGCACTCGACCACACGACTGGACAATAATCAAGATAAGACAAAACTAGAGCCTGCAGGACTTGCTTTGTGGAGTGTGGTGTCATAAAAGCAGAGCATCTCTTTATTACAGACAGACTTCTCCCCATCTTTACAGCCATTGGATCTATATTTTCTTTGATCATGACAGTTTGCAATCCAGTTAATCAAGGTAACATCAAGTAATTTAGTCTCCTCCACTTGTTCAACAGCCACATCATTCATTACCTGTGGTTGCTGATGTTTTTTTTAATTACAACCACCTGCTCTCCATCATTACACACACCTGCTCTCCATCATTACACACACCGGCTCTCCATCATTACACACACCGGCTCTCCATCATTACAACCACCAGCTCTCCATCATTACAACCACCAGCTCTCCATCATTAGACACACCGGCTCTCCATCATTACACACACCTGGTAACCATCATTACACACACCTGTTCTCCATCATTACACACACCTGTTCTCCATCATTACACACACCTGCTCTCCATCATTACACACACCTGGTAACCATCATTACACACACCTGTTCTCCATCATTACACACACCTGTTCTCCATCATTACACACACCGGCTCTCCATCATTACACACACCTGCTCTCCATCATTACACACACCTGCTCTCCATCATTACACACACCTGGTCCCCATCATTACACACACCTGCTCTCCATCATTACACACACCTGGTAACCATCATTACACACACCTGCTCTCCATCATTACACACACCTGTTCCCCATCATTACACACACCTGGTCCCCATCATTACACACACCTGCTCTCCATCATTACACACACCTGCTCTCCATCATTACACACACCTGGTAACCATCATTACACACACCTGTTCTCCATCATTACACACACCTGGTAACCATCATTACACACACCTGTTCTCCATCATTACACACACCTGTTCTCCATCATTACACACACCTGGTCCCCATCATTACACCATGCAGTGTTTATTTTGTATACAGTTGTACTATGTGTCTTAGACAATTTCCCTCTGGGGGGGACATTGACATTTATCCTATCCTAAAACACATATAGGAAGAAACATTTGGGGGTATTTTTCATTGCCTTACACTATAATGTTCTTGGAGAAACTTTGAAGATCTTAAAATAACCCTTGTTGATTTGTTCAAACTTAATTCTTAGAGTTTTATTCATTTTTGTTTCTTTCCCAAAAAATAATTGGTTACTTGACATATAATTTACAAAAACCCTCAACGGATAAGTCTCTCTCAGCTGATTATGTTTTCGTGTAAACATACGCTAAAGCGTGAAAATGACTTGATAACAAGGTGTAATGATGTCGTGTCATAGTATTGTGTGGACCAGGGGAGAGTTAGTAGATAAGTGGTTGGCTGCAACGGAGTTTACATTCCGTTATGTCAGAGCAGATTACTGAGGTTGATCTTAGAAATGATTGATGGACAGGATATAGTGACTTGGGGTAAAGGGTAATAACATCAAAGAAAGGGAGTGCCCATGATGGGTACCAGATGTTCGTGGAGAGACTTGTAACAGAGTGTATATATCGAGAGAGTGGATCTTTGTTCTGGGAAGATGGCAGAGGCAGGGCCATGTCCCTAGTCTGTTATAACTAACCATGTACATATCAAATACTAATATGAACTCCCCATCAAAAGTGACTAAGTACATCCTTACATTCGTAATCACTTGATACCCTGGAAACTCATCATAACACAAGGCTTCAGAAAAGCTGATTTCCCAAACAGGATTGGTCATTTTGAAATTGGATTTGATATCTCATTGATGTTTTTGAGTAAGCAAGGTCTATGCTAAAGACGTACTAACAACGTTTCACACGGCTAATTTGATTTCCCTAATCCCACTTCCTGTCTGTTCTCCCAACAGGATTGGTCGTTTTGGAATATGATATCCAATCTCAAAGCCCCGGGGATCTCTCACCTGTCTAAGCCCACGTTTAGCTGTCTCCTCCGTTGCTCGGTGAAGAGGTGAGTATCAGGTGTAAACATGGATTAGGGGATTATCTCTCTCTCCTTTATGTGGGGAGATATAAGATCCACACTGCAGATTAATGTGCATGGACAAAGACCAATAAATACTCCTACCAGCCTACTATCAAGATGACAAACAGGACAGAAAGAGACAAAAACAACAGACAGAGAAGGAGGAGGTACAGCGTGAACACTCCAACTAGAGAGAGAGAGAGAGAGAGAGAGAGAGAGAGAGAGAGAGAGAGAGAGAGAGAGAGAGAGAGAGAGAGAGAGAGAGAGAGAGAGAGAGAGAGAGAGAGAGAGAGAGAGAGAGAGAGAGACAGAGATTGTCTCACACCCCCTATTTCATTCTTTGTCTCCATATTGTCTCTGGGATTAAGTGGCGCTGGAGAAGATGGCTGCCGTTTTACAGCCCTCTAACCAATTGTACTATTATGTGTGTTTTTTCGTGTTATTGGTAATTTATTCTGTACATAATGTTTCTGCCTCCGTCTCTTATTACCAAAAAGAGCTTCTGGATATCAGGACAGCGATTACTCACCTCGTATTGGACGAAGATTTTTTCTTCAACGAGTCGGACGCGAAGGATATCCTACAGACACCCGACAAGGCCCAAAATCCCCGTCATTCGCATGAGAAAGAGACGGAGATATCGTAGACGTAGGTCGGGGTGCCTTGTAAGGATCCGAGCGAGTAAACTGCCATCAATCCTATTAGCCAATGTTCAATCATTTGAAAATAAATTAGATGACCTAAGATTACGGTTATTTTACCAACGGGACATTAAAAACTGTAATATCTTATGTTTCACCGAGTCGTGGCTGAACGACAACATGGATAACATACAGCTGGCGGGCTATACGCTACATCGGCAGGATAGAACGGCTGACTCCGGTAAGACAAGTGGTGGCGGTCTGTGTATATTTGTAAACAAAAGCTGGTGCATAAAATCTAATACAAAGGAAGTCTCTAGGTTTTGCTCGCCGGAGGTAGTGTATCTTATGATAAGCTGTAGACCACACTATTTACCAAGAGACTTTTCATCAATATTTTTCGTAGCTGTCTATCTACCACCACAAACCGATGCTGGCACTAAGATTGCACTCAATAAGCTGTATAAGGCCATAAGTAAACAGGAAAACGCTCATACAGAGGCAGCGCTCCTAGTGGCTGGGGACTTTAATGCAGGGAAACTTAAATCCGTTCTACCTAATTTCTACCAGCATGTTAAATGTGCAACCAGAGGAAATAAAACTCTAGACCACCTTTACTCCACACACAGAGACGCATACAAAGCTCTCCCTCGCCTCCATTTGGCAAATATGACCATAACTCTATCCTCCTGATTCCTGCTTATAAGCAAAAACTAAGCAGGAAGCACCAGTGACTCGGTTAATAAAAAGTGGTCAGATGACGCAGATGCTAAGCTACAGGACTGTTTTGCTAGCACAGACTGGAATATGTTCCGGGATTCTTCAGATAGCATTGAGGAGTGCATCAATAAGTGCATCGATGACGTCGTCCCCACAATGACCGTACGTACATACCCCAACCAAAAGTGGTCCTCTGTAGCTCAGCTGGTAGAGCACGAGCGCTTGTAACGCCAAGGTAGTGGGTTCGATCCCCGGGACCACCCAAACACAAAGATGTATGCAGCGCATGACTGTAAGTCGCTTTGGATGAAAGCGTCTGCTAAATGGCATATTATTATTATTATTATTTAAAAGCCATGATTACAGGCAACATCCACACTGAGCTAAAGGGTAGAGCTGCCGCTATCAAGGAGCGGGACCCTAAACTGGACGCTTATAAGAAATCACGCTATGCCCTCCAACGAACATCAAACAGGCAAAGAGTCAATACAGGACTAAGATTGAATCGTACTACACCGGCTCTGACGCTCGTCGAATGTGGCAGGGCTTGAATCTATTACAGACTACAAAGGGAAGCACAGCCGCGAGCTGCCAAGTGACACAAGCCTACCAGATGAGCTAAATCACTTCTATGTTCACTTCGAGGCAAGCAACACTGAAGCATGCATGAGAGCATCAGCTGTTTCGGATGACTATGTGATCACGCTCTTCGTAGCCGATGTGAGTAAGACTTTTAAGCAGGTCAACGTTCACAAGGCCACAGGGCCAGATGGATTACCAGGATGTGTACTCTGAGCATGTGCTGACCAACTGGCAAGTGTCTTCACTGACATTTTCAACATGTCCCTGACATGTTGCTCACATCAACACCATTATCCCAGAACCACTCCAATGTGCATACCGCCCCAACAGATCCACAGATGAAACATTCTCTATTGCACTCCACACTGCCCTTTCCCTCCTGGACAAGAGGAACACTTACGTGAGAATGCTATTAATTGACTACAGCTCAGCGTTCAACACCATAGTGCCCTCAAAGCTCATCACTAAGCTAAGGATCCTGGGACTAAACACCTCCCTCTGCAACTGGATCCTGGACTTCCTGACGGGCCACCCTCAGGTGGTAAGGGTAGGTAACAACACATCTGCCACACCGATCCTCAACACGGGGGCCCCTCAGGGGTGCGTGCTCAGTCCCCTCCTGTACTCCCTGTTCACCCATGACTGTATGGCCAGGCACGACTACAACACCATCATTAAGTTTGCCGACGACACAACAGTGGTGGGCCTGATCACCGACAATGATGAGACAGCCTATAGGGAGGAGGTCAGAGACCTGGCCGTGTGGTGCCAGGATAACACCCTTTCCCTGTGATCAAGACAAAATAGATGATTGTGGACTACAGGGGAAAAAAGGGGACTGAGCACACCCCCATTCTGTGGTCCTCTGTAGCTCAGCTGGTAGAGCACGTCGCTTGTAACGCCAAGGTAGTGGGTTCGATCCCCGGGACCACCCATACACAAAAATATATGCACGCATGACTGTAAGTCGCTTTGGATAAAAGCGTCTGCTAAACGGCATATTATTATTATTCTCATCGATGGGCTGTAGTGGAACAAGTTGAGCGCTTCAAGTTCCTTGGTGTCCACATCACCAACAAACTATCATGGTCCAAACACACCAAGACAGTCGTGAAGAGGGCACGACAAAGCCTATTCCCCCTCAGGAGACTGAAAAGATTTGGCATGGGTCCTCAGATCATCAAAAAGTTCTACAGATGCACCATCGAGAGCATCCTGACTGGTTGCATCACCGCCTGGTATGGCAACTGCTCGGCCTCCAACCACAAGGCACTACAGAGGGTAGTGCGTACGGCCCAGTACATCACCGGGGCCAAGCTTCTTGCCATCCAGGACCTCTATACCAGGCAGTTTCAGAGGAAGGCCCTAAAAATTGTCAAAGACTCCAGCCACCCTAGTCATAGACTGTTCTCTCTGCTACCGCACGGCAAGCGGTACCGGAACGCCAAGACTAGGTCCAAAAGGCTTCTTAACAGCTTCTACCCCCAAGCCATAAGACTCCTGAACTATTTGCACTACCCGCCCACCCCACCCCATCCCCCTCTTTTACGCTGCTGCTACTCTGTTTATTATTTATGCATAGTCACTTTAACTCTACCCACATATTACCTCAATTACCTCGACTTGCCGGTTCCCCCGCACATTGACTCTGTACCGGTACCCCCCCCGTATATATAGCCTCCCTACTATTATTTTATTTGACTGCTGCTCTTTAGTTATTTGCTTTTATTTATTTTACTTAACACATTTTTTTTATTTTGACTTTTTTCTTTAAAAAACTGCAATTGTTGGTTAAGGGCTTGTAAGTAAGCATTTCACCTGTTGTATTCGGCGCATGTCGCAAATACATTTTGATTTGATTTGACACCCTGATGCCAGATTTAGACTCTCAGGTAAGAACATTTAACAACCTTGGTGATGTTGTTTTCAAGTTATAATGTTGAGAATTCCCCTGCTGGTGAGTCGTGCCACTACATCCTTCACATACTGTATGTCCTTAGTTTAGTTTATTAGATTCCCCATTAGCTGCTGTCCATCACTACATCCTTCACACATGTCCCTAGTTTAGTGTTGCCCGTGCTGCAGAGGCTCTTCCTGGTCCACGCTCCTCTGGTCGTAAAGTTCCCTCTCATGTGTCTCTCTGTTGGGTTGCCCTTATTTCCTCTGCTTGGGAAAGGTGTCTGTGATTCACAGACCAGCCCAAGTGGAGGGCTGCTCTCTTTAATGGTTTTTTCCAGATGGATTTGTGGCTTGCTAGAACCACCCATGGTGGCCTCCAGAGAAGAGCCCAGACGGTACTTGCCATACTGCCTGACCTCAGTCCAGAGGACTCTGGGGTATGCAGAGACTTTAGATGCATACAGAGTGACCAAAGGATTCAATAGCACCTGCCATGACACACACACACACGCACACACACACACACACACACACACACACACACACACACACACACACACACACACACACACACACACACACACACACACACACACACGCACGCACACACACACACACACACACACACACACACACACTGTTTGTTCATCCTCACCCGCCTGACTGTGATAAATTGAAAATCTTGAGACCTGCATCTGACCCTAACCCGCTAATATAGAAAATGTCCTGTACATTCAGAGATGGCGGAGCGATTGTTTGACAGGCCTTTTAAATAGGCCCATGTTTCTGTTTCTAATTTCAGACGTTTTTGGTAGCCCATTTGTTAGTCTACTTGTCTATGATTTCATACACGCAGCTTCTCTTCTGTCATTCCGGGTTTCATAGGTGGCGTGTGTTTCTAGTTTGGGGAAGGACATTTTCACTATAAAAATGCACTTTTTATCATAAAGCATTCCATGCATCATTGGATTTGCAGACCTATGTAAGATAGCTAATAATTCCTAATGCGATGAGTAGATTGGATAGTGATAATTAAGGCTAATAATTTAACTCAAACACTGTTTAAAAAAAAAAAGACTGGTGGACCGAGGTGATGGGAGACAGACTGGTGGACCGAGGTGATGGGTGACAGACTGGTGGACCGAGGTGATGGAGACAGACTGGTGGACCGAGGTGATGGGAGACAGACTGGTGGACCGAGGTGATGGAGACAGACTGGTGGACCGAGGTGATGGGAGACAGACTGGTGGACCGAGGTGATGGAGACAGACTGGTGGACCGAGGTGATGGGAGACAGACTGGTGGACCGAGGTGATGGGAGACAGACTGGTGGACCGAGGTGATGGAGACAGACTGGTGGACCGTGGTGATGGAGACCAGACTGGTGGACCGAGGTGATGGGAGACAGACTGGTGGACCGAGGTGATGGGAGACAGACTGGTGGACCGAGGTGATGGAGACAGACTGGTGGACCGTGGTGATGGAGACAGACTGGTGGACCGAGGTGATGGAGACAGACTGGTGGACCGAGGTGATGGAGACAGACTGGTGGACCGTGGTGATGGAGACAGACTGGTGGACCGAGGTGATGGAGACAGACTGGTGGACCGAGGTGATGGAGACAGACTGGTGGACCGAGGTGATGGAGACAGACTGGTGGACCGAGGTGATGGAGACAGACTGGTGGACCGAGGTGATGGAGACAGACTGGTGGACCGAGGTGATGGAGACAGACTGGTGGACCGAGGTGATGGAGACAGACTGGTGGACCGTGGTGATGGAGACAGACTGGTGGACCGTGGTGATGGAGACAGACTGGTGGACCGAGGTGATGGAGACAGACTGGTGGACCGAGGTGATGGAGACAGACTGGTGGACCGTGGTGATGGAGACAGACTGGTGGACCGAGGTGATGGAGACAGACTGGTGGACCGAGGTGATGGAGACAGACTGGTGGACCGTGGTGATGGAGACAGACTGGTGGACCGAGGTGATGGAGCGGACTGGTGGACCGTGGTGATGGAGACAGACTGGTGGACTGAGGTGATGGAGACAGACTGGTGGACCGTGGTGATGGAGACAGACTGGTGGACTGAGGTGATGGAGACAGACTGGTGGCATATCAATGACGACCATATCTGTGTCCCACATGGAACCCTATTCCCTATACCGTAGGGATATTTAGCCATAGGGTTGTGGTCAAAAGTAGTGCACTATATAGGGAATAGATTGCTATTTGGGACATAACCATGATTTATGTGATTCTCCTCCCCCTCCCTTCTTCTTCCCCTCTCACATTCCTCCGTTCTGTTCGTTTCACAAACGTTCTCTCCTTCCTTCAGGATGTTTGTGTCCTTTAAAAAGACCAAGATAAGATATCCTTCCATGTCACTTGCATCATTCTGTTCATATGTCACTTCCACAGTCGTGTCAATGCTGCCCTTCAAGAAAACACTTCTGGTTCATCAGCAGGCAAATGTCAAACTCTGTGACAACATAAAGGTCACTAATCCCTGGTGTTGGCGTCTGTGTGTTTTAATTCTCTATGGGATTATCTGACGGGTGTGTGTGTCAGGGGATTGTTTGACTGTGTGTGTCTGTGTGTGTGTGTGTGTGTGTGTGTGTCTGTGTGTGTGTGTGTCTATGTGTGTCTGTGTGTGTGTGTGTGTCTGTGTGTGTGTGTGTGTGTGTGTCTGTGTGTGTGTCTGTGTGTGTGACAATGCTCAAGTACAAGTGTGTTTGATGATGACTTGTGTGACAAGTTAGTGGCATTATCAATATGGGTTAGGTTATCAATGTGGGTTAGGTTATGAATATGGGTTAGGTTATCAATGTGGGTTAGATTATCAATATGGGTTAGGTTATCAATGTGGGTTAGATTATCAATAGGGGTTAGGTTATCAATGTGGATTAGTTTATCAATGTGGGTTAGGTTATCAATGTGGGTTAGGTTATCAACGTGGGTTAGGTTATAAATGTGGGTTAGGTTATCAATATGGGTTAGGTTATCAATGTGTGCAGAGAGAGAGACAGATTTATAGACAGCAGTGGCTGTATTAGCCAGAGGGGAGAATAACTTCAGCGGGAATTAGAGAATGACGACTTGCAAATGAGAGACAATTAAATAATCACTATTCTGTATATAGTTTACTACCTTTGACCAAAGCAATATAGTGCACTATGAAGGGGATAGGGTGCCATTTAGAGTGAAGCCATTAAAGAAGATAACTCCCCATCTCTTGACTGCTGGGATTGGGGTCAGAGAGTTCGGAGGGAAACAGGCTTCTCATTGGACTGCTGGGATTGGGGTCAAAGAGTTCGGAGGGAAACAGGCTTCTCACTAGTGGAGCTCATTAAAGAAGATAACTCCCCATCTCTTGACTGCCGGGATTGGGGTCAGAGAGTTCGGAGGGAAACAGGCTTCTCACTAGTGGAGCTCATTAAAGAAGATAACTCCCCACCTCTTGACTGCTGGGATTGGGGTCAGAGAGTTCGGAGGGAAACAGGCTTCTCACTGGACTGCTGGGTTTTTATTGCTATCTGTCTGTAATGTTAGTCCTTCTATATCCTTTGTTAATATGAACTCTTTTGACCTAAATTGCTTTTGTTTTAAAGATGAGTATTGAATTGCATGGCCTCTAAAGACACATTTAAAAGTCAGTTATAAAAAAAAAGAAAGTCCTAGTTAAAAACAAGTTATTATCCAATAGGCTTTGATTACATTTCCAAAATCCTTGCCCAAGTGGAAATTCTGTAAGAGTAATGTATATGCCAATTATTTGATGGTCCGACCGCATTCTGTGAGAATGCCATAAGAAAGTAGTCATGACGACCAGCCTGATTGAGCCTCCGCCATGTATATCTCACTAGGTCAGGATATTTAAGACTCCATATATCCACTAGTTCCAATATATCCATGATACTCGTGATTTTCTTAAGTGTATGAGGGTGATAGTTTGTAGTGTGATTTCCTTTACGGTCCATTGAGGTATTTAAAACCGTATTATAATCTCCCACCATAATAACAGAGGCTTGATCAATTATTATATGTATTTTCAAAGAAGCGTGGATCATCATTATTTGGACCGTATAGATTAATGAGCCAAATCTGTTTATGGTACAATAACATATTTAAAATAATCCGTCTAAAAGTGGATCTTTTTGGAGAATTTGCACATTTGGTTAAAAATGATTGTTAATTAATATCATCACCCCTTTTGAGTTTCTTTGCCCATAGGAGAAGAATATTTTGCCCCCCAGTCCTTTTTCCACAGAAGTTCATCTAAAATTGTTGAATGAGTTTCCTGTAAACAATAGATATTATATTCCTTTTATTTTAGCCAGGTAAATACTGATCGTCTTTTCTTATGATCTGATAAGCCATTACAATTATAATTTCACCATGAAGAGATACATTTACATTTTAGTCATTTAGCAGATGCTCTTATCCAGAGCAACTTACAGTTAAGTGAGTGCATACATTTTTCATACTGCCCCCCCCCCCCCCCCCGTGGGAATCGAACCCACAACCCTGGCGTTGCAAACGCCATGCTCTACCAACTGAGCTACATCCCTGCCGGCCATTCTCTCCCCTACCCTGGACGACGCTGGGCCAATTCCAATTGTAATTGCTAATTGTGCGCCGTCCCATGGGTCTTTTAATTTATTTTATTTCTTTAACCTTTATTTAACCAGGTAAGAAGCCAGTTGAGAACAAGTTCTCATTTACAACTGCGACCTGGCCAAGATAAAGCATAGTAGTGCGATAAAAACAACAACACAGAGTTACATATGGGGTAAAACAAAACATAAAGTCAAAAAATATATATACAGTGTGTGCAAAAGTAGCAAGTTATGAAGGTAAGGCAACCAGGTCTCCCGGTCGCGGCTGGCTACGACAGAGACTGGATTCGAACCAGGATCTCTAGTGGCACAGCTAGCACTGCGATGCAGTGCCTTAGACCACTGCGCCACTGATACAAGTTTCAATTATATTTATCATAATATAACATTTTACATTTACATTTTAGTCATTTAGCAGACGCTCTTATCCAGAGCGACTTACAGTTTAGTGAGTGCAAACATTTTTCATACTGAGTGCATACATTTTTCATATAAGTTCGTAAACTTACCATTAAATGTACCATAATGATTGAGAGACCATATAACTGTACCATGATATTTGCATTGCTACTAAGTAAACCTCCAATTGTTCTCCACTATTCCACCCGGTGAAACCTCCCCCCATCCCCCCCCCATCCCAAGTTGGGTTGTCATCCCAGTGACTGGCAGACCACCCCTGTCCCCTGGATCCTAGGGCCTTTGAGAGATTGGGACACATTATATACAGTTATTTAAAAATATATATATACAGTTGAAGTCGGAAGTTTACATACACTTAGGTTGGAGTCTTTAAAACTCGTTTTTCAACCACTCCACAAATTTCTTGTTAACAAAATATAGTTTTGGCAAGTTGGTTAGGACATCTACTTTGTGCATGACACAAGTCATTTTTCCAACAATTGTTTACAGACAGATTATTTCACTTATAATTCACTGTATCACAACTTCAGTGGGTCAGAAGTTTACATACACTAAATTGACTGTGCCTTTAAACAGCTTGGAAAATTCCAGAGAATTATGTCATGGCTTTTAGAAGCTTCTGATAGGCTGATTGCCATCATTTGAGTCAATTGGAGGTGTACCTGTGGATGTATTTCAAGGCCTACCTTCAAGCTCAGTGCCTCATTGCTTGACATCATGGGAAAATGAAAAGAAATCAGCCAAGACCTCAAAAAAAAAATTGTAGACCTCCACAAGTCTGGTTCATTCTTGGGAGCAATTTCCAAACGCCTGAAGGTACCCACGTTCATCTGTACAAACAATAGTACGCTAGTATAAACGCCATGGGACCACGCAGCCGTCATACCGCTCAGGAAGGAGACGCGTTCTGTCTCCTAGAGATGAACGTACTTTGGTGCGAAAAGTGGAAATCAATCCCAGAACAACAGCAAAGGACCTTGTGAAGATGCTGGAGGAAACGGGTACAAAAGTATCTACATCCATAGTAAAACGAGTCCTACATCGACATAACCTGAAAGGCCGCTCAGCAAGGAAGAAGCCACTGCTCCAAAACCGCCATAAAAAAGCCAGACTATGGTTTGCAACTGCACATGGGGACAAAGATCGTACTTTTTGGAGAAATGTCCTCTGGTCTGATGAAACAAAAATAGAACTGTTTGGCCATAATGACCATTGTTATGTTTGGAGGAAAAAGGGGGTGCTTGCAAGCCGAAGAACACCATCCCAACCGTGAAGCACGGGGTGGCAGCATCATGCTGTGGGGGTGCTTTGCTGCATGAGGGACTGTGCACTTCACAAAATAGATGGCATCATGAGGAAGGAAAATTATGTGGATATATTGAAGCAACATCTCAAGACATCAGTCAGGAAGTTAAAGCTTGGTCGCAAATGGGTCTTCCAAATGGACAATGACCCCAAGCATACTTCCAAAGTTTTGGCAAAATGGCTCAAGGACAACAAAGTCAAGGTATTGGAGTGGCCATCACAAAGCCCTGACCTCAATCCTATAGAAAATGTGTGGGCAGAACTGAAAAAGCGTGTGCGAGCAAGGAGGCCTACAAACCTGACTCGGTTACACCAGCTCTGTCAGGAGGAATGGGCCAAAATTCGCCAAACTTATTGTGGGAAGCTTGTGGAAGGCTACCCAAAACGTTTGACCCAAGTTAAACAATTTAAAGGCAATGCTACCAAATACTAATTGAGTGTATGTAAACTTCTGACCCACTGGGAATGTGATGAAAGAAATGAAAGCTGAAAGAAATCATTCTCTCTACTCTTATTCTGACATTTCACATTCTTAAAATAAAGTTGTGATCCTAACTGACCTAAGACAGGGAATTTTTACTAGGATTACATATCAGGAATTGTGAAAAAATGAGTTTAAATGTATTTGGCAAAGGTGTATGTAAACTTCCGACTTAAACTGTATATTTACTGTATATTAAAAAATCTAATAATCTAAAATCAAACAATTACCTAATAATGTAATAATGTAGACAGTTCATGTGAAGGTTTGTTAACTATAACCAGGATTGCCATAAAAAATTACATTTTTGGCAAGCAATTATTGTGATTCATCCTATATTGTCCCTAACATCATTACCCCATAGCAACAGATGTGGGATACACACACACACATGCACACACACACACACACACACACAGACACACACACACACACACACACACACACACACACACTCACACACACACACACACACACACACACACACACACACACACACACACACACACACACACACACACACACACACACACACACACACACACACACACCACACACACACACACACACACACACACACACACACAACACACACACACACACACACACACACACCACACACACAGACACACACAACCACATGC
>NW_028160345.1:0-30179 GCF_964263955.1 Coregonus lavaretus | reverse complement strand
CCAAGCGTCTGTCCTCACAACGATAGAACGAACGACCATCCGGCTTGGGTATAAACCCTAGATTTGTGTCTGGACTATATTTTGTGGAAGGATGAAATAGTATGAATAAAATTAATCAAAATAACTTTTTTTATGAAAATATGACAATCATTATTTGAATGTGTTGGTAACCCGTTGTATAAAAGTGATAATGCCCTCGAAGCCGGTGTTTGGGGGATATATTGGCATGGTTTGCCGGCCCTCAACCTAACAACACCCGTGCCAATATTTTTGAAAAGTCATAGTCAATCATTCAATAATATAATAATACTCTTAGCAAAAATGTTTACCTTTAATTTACAATCTGTAGAAACTATGAGAATAGAAAGGTTCAGAACTTTTGTAAAACATCACAGCACAGTTGAAAAATATATGGCAAATAGAAATCAAAACTGGATGGTCTTCAGAGATAGATGGGAGGGGTTCAGGGTAGCTGAAGGATGGGACTAAAAACAAACAAAAGAGAACAATTGTAAAGTATACTGTGTCTGTAAAATGTATATAGTATGTATAAGTTGGAAGTAGAAGCCTAATTGTTGTTGGCCATTAGTTTATTCTAATTAGGGGAGCGGTGGTAGGGTTAGGGGAAGATAATGAAGGAAAATATATTTTTAAAAAATATATATTTTATATATATATATATATACAGTGGGGAGAACAAGTATTTGATACACTGCCGATTTTGCAGGTTTTCCTACTTACAAAGCATGTAGAGGTCTGTAATTTTTATCATAGGTACACTTCAACTGTGAGAGACGGAATCTAAAACAAAAATCCAGAAAATCACATTGTAAGATTTTTAAGTAATTCATTTGCATTTTATTGCATGACATAAGTATTTGATACATCAGAAAAGCAGAACTTAATATTTGGTACAGAAACCTTTGTTTGCAATTACAGAGATCATACGTTTCCTGTAGGTCTTGACCAGGGTTTGCACACACTGCAGCAGGGATTTTGGGCCACTCCTCCATACAGACCTTCTCCAGATCCTTCAGGTTTCGGGGCTGTCGCTGGGCAATACGGACTTTCAGCTCCCTCCAAAGATGTTCTATTGGGTTCAGGTCTGGAGACTGGCTAGGCCACTCCAGGACCTTGAGATGCTTCTTACGGAGCCACTCCTTAGTTGCCCTGGCTGTGTGTTTCGGGTCGTTGTCATGCTGGAAGATCCAGCCACGACCCATCTTCAATGCACTTACTGAGGGAAGGAGGTTGTTGGCCAAGATCTCGCGATACATGGCCCCATCCATCCTCCCTCAATACGGGGCAGACGTCCTGTCCCCTTTGCAGAAAAGCATCCCCAAAGAATGATGTTTCCACCTCCATGCTTCACTGTTGGGATGGTGTTCTTGGGGTTGTACTCATCCTTCTTCTTCCTCCAAACACGGCGAGTGGAGTTTAGACCAAAAAGCTCTATTTTTGTCTCATCAGACCACATGACCTTCTCCCATTCCTCCTCTGGATCATCCAGATGGTCATTGGCAAACTTCAGACGGGCCTGGACATGCGCTGGCTTGAGCAGGGGGACCTTGCGTGCGCTGCAGGATTTTAATCCATGACGGCGTAGTGTGTTACTAATGGTTTTCTTTGAGACTGTGGTCCCAGCTCTCTTCAGGTCATTGACCAGGTCCTGCCGTGTAGTTCTGGGCTGATCCCTCACCTTCCTCATGATCATTGATGCCCCACGAGGTGAGATCTTGCATGGAGCCCCAGACCGAGGATGATTGATCGTCATCTTGAACCATTCCATTTTCTAATAATTGCGCCAACAGTTGTTGCCTTCTCACCAAGCTGAAGCTGCTTGCCTATTGTCCTGTAGCCCATCCCAGCCTTGTGCAGGTCTACAATTGTATCCCTGATGTCCTTACACAGCTCTCTGGTCTTGGCCATTGTGGAGAGGTTGGAGTCTGTTTGATTGAGTGTGTGGACAGGTGTCTTTTATACAGGTAACAAGTTCAAACAGGTGCAGTTAATACAGGTAATGAGTGGAGAACAGGAGGGCTTCTTAAAGAAAAACTAACAGGTCTGTGAGAGCCGGAATTCTTACTGGTTGGTAGGTGATCAAATACTTATGTCATGCAATAAAATGCAAATTAATTACTTAAAAATCATACAATATGATTTTCTGGATTTTTGGAAAACCTGCAAAATCGGCAGTGTATCAAATACTTGTTCTCCCCACTGTATATATATATATATATACACACAGTGAGGGAAAAAAGTATTTGATCCCCTGCTGATTTTGTACGTTTTCCCACTGACAAAGACATGATCAGTCTATAATTTTAATGGTAGGTTTATTTGAACAGTGAGAGACAGAATAACAACAACAAAATCCAGAAAAACGCATGTCAAAAATGTTATAAATTGATTTGCATTTTAATGTGGGAAATAAGTATTTGACCCCTCTGCAAAACATGACTTAGTACTTGGTGGCAAAACCCTTGTTGGCAATCACAGAGGTCAGACGTTTTTTGTAGTTGGCCACCAGGTTTGCACACATCTCAGGAGGGATTTTGTCCCACTCCTCTTTGCAGATCTTCTCAGAGTCATTAAGGTTTCGAGCCTGACGTTTGGCAACTCGAACCTTCAGCTCCCTCCACAGATTTTCTATGGGATTAAGGTCTGGAGACTGGCTAGGCCACTCCAGGACCTTAGTGTGCTTCTTCTTGAGCCACTCCTTTGTTGCCTTGGCCGTGTTTTGGGTCATTGTCATGCTGGAATACTCATCCACGACCCATTTTCAATGCCCTGGCTGAGGCAAGGAGGTTCTCACCCAAGATTTGACGGTACATGGCCCCGTCCATCGTCCCTTTGATGCGGTGAAGTTGTCCTGTCCCCTTAGCAGAAAAACACCCCCAAAGCATAATGTTTCCACCTCCATGTTTGACGGTGGGGATGGTGTTCTTGGGGTCATAGGCAGCATTCCTCCTCCTCCAAACACGGCAAGTTGAGTTAATGCCAAAGAGCTCGATTTTGGTCTCATCTGACCACAACACTTTCACCCAGTTCTCCTCTGAATCATTCAGATGTTCATTGGCAAACTTCAGACTGGCCTGTATTTGTGCTTTCTTGAGCAGGGGGACCTTGCGGGCGCTGCAGGATTTCAGTCCTTCACGGCGTAGTGTGTTACCAATTGTTTTCTTGGTGACTATGGTCCCAGCTGCCTTGAGATCATTGACAAGATCCTCCTGTGTAGTTCTGGGCAGATTCCTCCGTTCTCATGATCATTGCAACTCCACGAGGTGAGATCTTGCATGGAGCCCCAGGCCGAGGGAGATTGACAGTGCTTTTGTGTTTCTTCCATTTGCGAATAATCGCACCAACTGTTGTCACCTTCTCACCAAGCTGCTTGGCGATGGTCTTGTAGCCCATTCCAGCCTTGTGTAGGTCTACAATCTTGTCCCTGACATCCTTGGAGAGCTCTTTGGTCTTGGCCATGGTGGAGAGTTTGGAATCTGATTGATTGATTGCTTCTGTGGACGGGTGTCTTTTATACAGGTAACAAGCTGAGATTAGGAGCACTCCCTTTAAGAGTGTGCTCCTAATCTCAGCTCGTTAGCTGTATAAAAGACACCTGGGAGCCAGAAATCTTTCTGATTGAGAGGGGGTCATATACTTATTTCCCTCATTAAAATGCAAATCAATTTATAAAATTTTTGACATGCGTTTTTCTGGATTTTTGTTGTTCTGTCTCTCACTGTTCAAATAAACCTACCATTAAAATTATAGCCTGATCATTTCTTTGTCAGTGGGCAAACGTACAAAATCAGGGGATCAAATACTTTTTTCCCTCACTGTATATATATATATATATATATATATATATATATATATATATATATATATACAGTGGGGGAAAAAAGTATTTAGTCAGCCACCAATTGTGCAAGTTCTCCCACTTAAAAAGATGAGAGAGGCCTGTAATTTTCATCATAGGTACACGTCAACTATGACAGACAAAATGCGAAAAAAAATTAAAGAAAATCACATTGTAGGATTTTTTATGAATTTATTTGCAAATTAAGATGGAAAATAAGTATTTGGTCAATAACAAAAGTTTCTCAATACTTTGTTATATACCCTTTGTTGGCAATGACACAGGTCAAACGTTTTATGTAAGTCTTCACAAGGTTTTCACACACTGTTGCTGGTATTTTGGCCCAATCCTCAATGCAGATCTCCTCTAGAGCAGTGATGTTTTTGGGCTGTCATTGGGCAACACGGACTTTCAACTCCCTCCAAAGATTTTCTATGGGGTTGAGATCTGGAAACTGGCTAGGCCACTCCAGGACCTTGAAATGCTTCTTACGAAGCCACTCCTTCGTTGCCCGGGCGGTGTGTTTGGGATCATTGTCATGCTGAAAGACCCAGCCACGTTTCATCTTCAATGCCCTTGCTGATGGAAGGAGGTTTTCACTCAAAATCTCACGATACATGGCCCCATTCATTCTTTCCTTTACACGGATCAGTCGTCCTGGTCCCTTTGCAGAAAAACAGCCCCAAAGCATGATGTTTCCAGCCCCATGCTTCACAGTAGGTATGGTGTTCTTTGGATGCAACTCAGCATTCTTTGTCCTCCAAACACGACGAGTTGAGTTTTTACCAAAAAGTTATATTTTGGTTTCATCTGACCATATGACATTCTCCCAATCCTCTTCTGGATCATCCAAATGCACTCTAGCAAACTTCAGACGGGCCTGGACATGTACTGGCACTGCAGGATTTGAGTCCCTGGCGGCGTAGTCTGTTACTGATGGTAGGCTTGTTACTTTGGTCCCAGCTCTCTGCAGGTCATTCACTAGGTCCTCCCGTGTGGTTCTGGGATTTTTGCTCACCGTTCTTGTGATCATTTTGACCCCACGTGGTGAGATCTTGCGTGGAGCCCCAGATCGAGGGAGATTATCAGTGGTCTTGTATGTCTTCCATTTCCTAATAATTGCTCCCACAGTTGATTTCTTCAAACCAAGCTGCTTACCTATTGCAGATTCAGTCTTCCCAGCCTGGTGCAGGTCTACAATTTTGTTTCTGGTGTCCTTTGACAGCTCTTTGGTCTTGGCCATAGTGGAGTTTGGAGTGTGACTGTTTGAGGTTGTGGACAGGTGTCTTTTATACTGATAACAAGTTCAAACAGGTGCCATTAATACAGGTAACGAGTGGAGGACAGAGGAGCCTCTTAAAGAAGAAGTTACAGGTCTGTGAGAGCCAGAAATCTTGCTTGTTTGTAGGTGACCAAATACTTATATTCCTCCATAATTTGCAAATCAATTCATTAAAAATCCTACAATGTGATTTTCTGGATTTTTTCTCTCTCAATTTGTCTGTCATAGTTGACGTGTACCTATGATGAAAATTACAGTCCTCTCTCATATTTTTAAGTGGGAGAACTTGCACAATTGGTGGCTGACTAAATACTTTTTTCCCCCACTGTATATATATATATATATATATATATATATATATATATATATATATATATATATATATATATATATATATATATACATACAGTGGGGAGAACAAGTATTTGATACACTGCCGATTTTGCAGGTTTTACAAAAAATATATATATGGGGGATTGGAAAAGATGCAGACAATTACATTGATGGAAGCCACAATCTATCTGCAATATTTAAGCTGATCAACCCCCTAATGTTTTTTTTTACATAAAAAGAAGTAGCTGCCAGTGACTAGGCATTCACTCTCCTTTCACTCCAGAAGATAAACCCACCATAGTCTATGTCCTCAGCGGGCCACTTCTGCACGGGCCAGTAATAAGGGGTCTGTGGAAAGGTTGGGACAGATAGTGACATGAAGATTAGTCATTTCCTCTGCCTCACTGAAATACTAACTACAGCAGGCACTGTGTCCTTCCAGGGGTTAATGACAACTGCTCTACTGTGGAGAAATGTTACCTGACCCGGTGGTAACTGAACATACTGTGGGTTACCTGTAACCAGGTAGGTGCTACAGAATATAATACATCTTTATTGTACATATGTTACAGCGAACAACAACAAATTGTCTTCTGCTCCGTTCTCAAGTAGATATAGTTACCTGGCTGAACCAGGTAGGTGTTACAGGTAGATATAGTTACCTGGCTGAACCAGGTAGGTGTTAGAGGTAGATATAGTTACCTGTCTGAACCAGGTATGTGTTACAGGTAGATATAGTTACCTGGCTGAACCAGGTAGGTGTTACAGGTAGATATAGTTACCTGGCTGAACCAGGTAGGTGTTAGAGGTAGATATAGTTACCTGGCTGAACCAGGTAGGTGTTAGAGGTAGATATAGTTACCTGGCTGAACCAGGTAGGTGTTGGAGGTAGATATAGTTACCTGGCTGAACCAGGTATGTGTTACAGGTAGATATAGTTACCTGGCTGAACCAGGTAGGTGTTACAGGTAGATATAGTTACCTGGCTGAACCAGGTAGGTGTTACAGGTAGATATAGTTACCTGGCTGAACCAGGTAGGTGTTACAGGTAGATATAGTTACCTGGCTGAACCAGGTAGGTGTTACAGGTAGATATAGTTACCTGGCTGAACCAGGTAGGTGTTACAGGTAGATATAGTTACCTGGCTGAACCAGGTAGGTGTTAGAGGTAGATATAGTTACCTGGCTGAACCAGGTAGGTGTTACAGGTAGATATAGTTACCTGGCTGAACCAGGTAGGTGTTACAGGTAGATATAGTTACCTGGCTGAACCAGGTAGGTGTTACAGGTAGATACAGTTACCTGGCTGAACCAGGTAGGTGTTACAGGTAGATACAGTTACCTGGCTGAACCAGGTAGGTGTTACAGGTAGATATAGTTACCTGGCTGAACCAGGTAGGTGTTACAGGTAGATATAGTTACCTGGCTGAACCAGGTAGGTGTTACAGGTAGATATAGTTACCTGTCTGAACCAGGTAGGTGTTACAGGTAGATATAGTTACCTGGCTGAACCAGGTAGGTGTTACAGGTAGATATAGTTACCTGGCTGAACCAGGTAGGTGTTACAGGTGGATATAGTTACCTGGCTGAACCAGGTAGGTGTTACAGGTAGATATAGTTACCTGGCTGAACCAGGTAGGTGTTACAGGTAGATATAGTTACCTGGCTGAACCAGGTAGGTGTTACAGGTAGATACAGTTACCTGGCTGAACCAGGTAGGTGTTACAGGTAGATACAGTTACCTGGCTGAACCAGGTAGGTGTTACAGGTAGATATAGTTACCTGGCTGAACCAGGTAGGTGTTACAGGTAGATATAGTTACCTGGCTGAACCAGGTAGGTGTTACAGGTAGATATAGTTACCTGTCTGAACCAGGTAGGTGTTACAGGTAGATATAGTTACCTGGCTGAACCAGGTAGGTGTTACAGGTAGATACAGTTACCTGGCTGAACCAGGTAGGTGTTACAGGTAGATATAGTTACCTGGCTGAACCAGGTAGGTGTTACAGGTAGATATAGTTACCTGGCTGAACCAGGTAGGTGTTACAGGTAGATATAGTTACCTGTCTGAACCAGGTAGGTGTTACAGGTAGATATAGTTACCTGTCTGAACCAGGTAGGTGTTACAGGTAGATATAGTTACCTGGCTGAACCAGGTAGGTGTTACAGGTGGATATAGTTACCTGGTTGAACCAGGTAGGTGTTACAGGTAGATATAGTTACCTGGTTGAACCAGGTAGGTGTTACAGGTAGATATAGTTACCTGTCTGAACCAGGTAGGTGTTACAGGTAGATATAGTTACCTGGCTGAACCAGGTAGGTGTTACAGGTAGATATAGTTACCTGGCTGAACCAGGTAGGTGTTACAGGTAGATATAGTTACCTGGCTGAACCAGGTAGGTGTTACAGGTGGATATAGTTACCTGGCTGAACCAGGTAGGTGTTACAGGTAGATATAGTTACCTGGCTGAACCAGGTAGGTGTTACAGGTAGATATAGTTACCTGTCTGAACCAGGTAGGTGTTACAGGTAGATATAGTTACCTGGCTGAACCAGGTAGGTGTTACAGGTAGATATAGTTACCTAGCTGAACCAGGTAGGTGTTACAGGTAGATATAGTTACCTGTCTGAACCAGGTAGGTGTTACAGGTAGATATAGTTACCTGGCTGAACCAGGTAGGTGTTACAGGTAGATATAGTTACCTGGCTGAACCAGGTAGGTGTTACAGGTAGATATAGTTACCTGTCTGAACCAGGTAGGTGTTACAGGTAGATATAGTTACCTGGCTGAACCAGGTAGGTGTTACAGGTGGATATAGTTACCTGGTTGAACCAGGTAGGTGTTACAGGTAGATATAGTTACCTGGTTGAACCAGGTAGGTGTTACAGGTAGATATAGTTACCTGTCTGAACCAGGTAGGTGTTACAGGTAGATATAGTTACCTGGCTGAACCAGGTAGGTGTTACAGGTAGATATAGTTACCTGTCTGAACCAGGTAGGTGTTACAGGTAGATATAGTTACCTGGCTGAACCAGGTAGGTGTTACAGGTGGATATAGTTACCTGGCTGAACCAGGTAGGTGTTACAGGTAGATATAGTTACCTGTCTGAACCAGGTAGGTGTTACAGGTAGATATAGTTACCTGGCTGAACCAGGTAGGTGTTACAGGTAGATATAGTTACCTGGCTGAACCAGGTAGGTGTTACAGGTAGATATAGTTACCTGTCTAAACCAGGTAGGTGTTACAGGTAGATATAGTTACCTGGCTGAACCAGGTAGGTGTTACAGGTAGATATAGTTACCTGGCTGAACCAGGTAGGTGTTACAGGTAGATATAGTTACCTGGCTGAACCAGGTAGGTGTTACAGGTGGATATAGTTACCTGGCTGAACCAGGTAGGTGTTACAGGTAGATATAGTTACCTGGCTGAACCAGGTAGGTGTTACAGGTAGATATAGTTACCTGGCTGAACCAGGTAGGTGTTACAGGTAGATATAGTTACCTGTCTGAACCAGGTAGGTGTTACAGGTAGATATAGTTACCTGGCTGAACCAGGTAGGTGTTACAGGTAGATATAGTTACCTGGCTTAACCAGGTAGGTGTTACAGGTAGATATAGTTACCTGTCTGAACCAGGTAGGTGTTACAGGTAGATATAGTTACCTGTCTGAACCAGGTAGGTGTTACAGGTAGATATAGTTACCTGGCTGAACCAGGTAGGTGTTACAGGTAGATATAGTTACCTGGCTGAACCAGGTAGGTGTTACAGGTAGATATAGTTACCTGGCTGAACCAGGTAGGTGTTACAGGTAGATATAGTTACCTGTCTAAACCAGGTAGGTGTTACAGGTAGATATAGTTACCTGGCTGAACCAGGTAGGTGTTACAGGTAGATATAGTTACCTGGCTGAACCAGGTAGGTGTTACAGGTAGATATAGTTACCTGGCTGAACCAGGTAGGTGTTACAGGTGGATATAGTTACCTGGCTGAACCAGGTAGGTGTTACAGGTAGATATAGTTACCTGGCTGAACCAGGTAGGTGTTACAGGTAGATATAGTTACCTGGCTGAACCAGGTAGGTGTTACAGGTAGATATAGTTACCTGTCTGAACCAGGTAGGTGTTACAGGTAGATATAGTTACCTGGCTGAACCAGGTAGGTGTTACAGGTAGATATAGTTACCTGGCTTAACCAGGTAGGTGTTACAGGTAGATATAGTTACCTGTCTGAACCAGGTAGGTGTTACAGGTAGATATAGTTACCTGGCTGAACCAGGTAGGTGTTACAGGTAGATATAGTTACCTGGCTGAACCAGGTAGGTGTTACAGGTAGATATAGTTACCTGGCTGAACCAGGTAGGTGTTACAGGTAGATATAGTTACCTGGCTGAACCAGGTAGGTGTTACAGGTAGATATAGTTACCTGGCTGAACCAGGTAGGTGTTACAGGTAGATATAGTTACCTGGCTGAACCAGGTAGGTGTTACAGGTAGATATAGTTACCTGGCTGAACCAGGTAGGTGTTACAGGTAGATATAGTTACCTGGCTGAACCAGGTAGGTGTTACAGGTAGATATAGTTACCTGTCTGAACCAGGTAGGTGTTACAGGTAGATATAGTTACCTGGCTGAACCAGGTAGGTGTTACAGGTAGATATAGTTACCTGGCTGAACCAGGTAGGTGTTACAGGTAGATATAGTTACCTGTCTGAACCAGGTAGGTGTTACAGGTAGATATAGTTACCTGGCTGAACCAGGTAGGTGTTACAGGTAGATATAGTTACCTGGCTGAACCAGGTAGGTGTTACAGGTAGATATAGTTACCTGTCTGAACCAGGTAGGTGTTACAGGTAGATATAGTTACCTGTCTGAACCAGGTAGGTGTTACAGGTAGATATAGTTACCTGGCTGAACCAGGTAGGTGTTACAGGTAGATATAGTTACCTGGCTGAACCAGGTAGGTGTTACAGGTAGATATAGTTACCTGGCTGAACCAGGTAGGTGTTACAGGTAGATATAGTTACCTGGCTGAACCAGGTAGGTGTTACAGGTAGATATAGTTACCTGGCTGAACCAGGTAGGTGTTACAGGTAGATATAGTTACCTGGCTGAACCAGGTAGGTGTTACAGGTAGATATAGTTACCTGTCTGAACCAGGTAGGTGTTACAGGTGGATATAGTTACCTGTCTGAACCAGGTAGGTGTTACAGGTAGATATAGTTACCTGGCTGAACCAGGTAGGTGTTACAGGTAGATATAGTTACCTGTCTGAACCAGGTAGGTGTTACAGGTAGATATAGTTACCTGGCTGAACCAGGTAGGTGTTACAGGTGGATATAGTTACCTGGCTGAACCAGGTAGGTGTTACAGGTAGATATAGTTACCTGGCTGAACCAGGTAGGTGTTACAGGTGGATATAGTTACCTGTCTGAACCAGGTAGGTGTTACAGGTAGATATAGTTACCTGGCTGAACCAGGTAGGTGTTACAGGTAGATATAGTTACCTGGCTGAACCAGGTAGGTGTTACAGGTGGATATAGTTACCTGTCTGAACCAGGTAGGTGTTACAGGTAGATATAGTTACCTGGCTGAACCAGGTAGGTGTTACAGGTGGATATAGTTACCTGGCTGAACCAGGTAGGTGTTACAGGTAGATATAGTTACCTGTCTGAACCAGGTAGGTGTTACAGGTGGATATAGTTACCTGGCTGAACCAGGTAGGTGTTACAGGTGGATATAGTTACCTGTCTGACGCAATCGTTAGGCAAGAGTATTATCAGTGTAGGAAAGGAAGAAACAGCGTCTGTGCCACCAGTAAGTACAGACAGTAACGTTAGTATAACTCCCCCCGCACAGTCCCTGCAGCCGGACAACTTTCTCATGGCTTCTGGAGGGAAATACTGTTGGAATGCTCAACCGGTGTCGCTCATTCAGCCGACAGAAACCTTCAACCGGTTTTCCCCATTATGTAGCGAGTCGGAGTCTGAGTCTGAGTCTTCTCTAGTCTCTACTCCTCCCGTTACGGGGTCTGAGACGCCGAAGGCTCCCACCATTAGCTCTGACAAATTGAAAACCCTAGTCATTGGCGACTCCATTACCCGCAGTATTAGACTTAAAACGAATCACCCAGCGATCATACACTGTTTACCAGGGGGCAGGGCTACCGACGTTAAGGCTAATCTAAAGATGGTGCTGGCTAAAGCTAAAACTGGCGAGTGTAGAGAGTATAGAGATATTGTTATCCACGTCGGCACCAACGATGTTAGGATGAAACAGTCAGAGGTCACCAAGTGCAACATAGCTTCAGCGTGTAAATCAGCTAGAAAGATGTGTCGGCATCGAGTAATTGTCTCTGGCCCCCTCCCAGTTAGGGGAAGTGACGAGCTCTACAGCAGAGTCTCAGCACTTAATCGCTGGTTGAAAACTGTTTTCTGCCCCTCCCAAAAGATAACATTTGTGGATAATTGGCCCTCTTTCTGGGACTCACCCACAAACAGGATCAAGCCTGACCTGCTGAGGAGTGACGGACTCCATCCTAGCTGGAGGGGTGCTCTCCTCTTATCTACCAACATAGATAGGGCTCTAACTCCTTTAGCCCCACAGTGAAATAGGGTGCAGGCCAGGCAGCAGGCTGTTAGCCAACCTGCCAGCTTAGTGGAGTCTGCCAATAGCATAGTCAGTGTAGTCAGCTCAGCCATACCCATTGAGACTGTGTCTGTGCCTCGACCTAGGTTGGGCAAAACTAAACATGGTGGTGTCCACCCTAGCAATCTTATTAGGATAAAGACCTCCTCCATTCCTGCCATTATTGAAAGAGATCGTGATACCTCACATCTCAAAATAGGGTTACTTAATGTTAGATCCCTCACTTCAAAGGCAGTCATAGTCAATGAACTAATCACTGATCATAATCTTGATGTGATTGGCCTGACTGAAACATGGCTTAAGCCTGATGAATTTGCTGTGTTAAATGAGGCCTCACCTCCTGGTTACACTAGTGACCATATTCCCCGTGCATCCCGCAAAGGCGGAGGTGTTGCTAACATTTACGATAGCAAATTTCAATTTACAAAAAAAAAAATGACGTTTTCATCTTTCGAGCTTCTAGTCATGAAATCTATGCAGCCTACTCAATCACTTTTTATAGCTACTGTTTACAGGCCTCCTGGGCCATATACAGCGTTCCTCTCTGAGTTTCCTGAATTCCTATCAGACCTTGTAGTCATAGCAGATCATATTCTAATTTTTGGTGATTTTAATATTCACATGGAGAAGTCCACAGACCCACTCCAAAAGTCCTTCGGAGCCATTATCGACTCAGTGGGTTTTGTCCAACATGTCTCTGGACCTACTCACTGCCACAGTCATACTCTGGACCTAGTTTTGTCCCATGGAATAAATGTTGTAGATCTTAATGTTTTTCCACAAAATCCTGGACTATCGGACCACCATTTTATTACGTTTGCAATCGCAACAAATAATCTGCTCAGACCCCAACCAAGGAGCATCAAAAGTCGTGCTATAAATTCTCAGACAACACAAAAATTCATTGATGCCCTTCCAGACCCCTTCTGCCTACCCAAGGACGTCAGAGGACAAAAATCAGTTAACCACTTAACTGAGGAACTAAATTTAACCTTGCACAATACCCTAGATGCAGTTGCACCCCTAAAAACGAAAAACATTTGTCATAAGAAACTAGCTCCCTGGTATACAGAAAATACCCGAGCTTTGAAGCAAGCTTCCAGGAAATTGGAACGGAAATGGCGCCACACCAAACTGGAAGTCTTCCGACTAGCTTGGAAAGACAGTACCGTGCAGTACCGAAGAGCCCTCACTGCTGCTCGATCATCCTACTTTTCCAAATTAATCGAGGAAAATAAGAACAATCCAAAATTTCTTTTTGATACTGTTGCAAAGCTAACTAAAAAGCAGCATTCCCCAAGAGAGGATGGTTTTCACTTCAGCAGTGATAAATTCATGAACTTCTTTGAGGAAAAGATCATGACCATTAGAAAGCAAATTACGGACTCCTCTTTGAATCTGCGTATTCCTCCAGGGCTTAGCTGTCCTGGATCTGCACAGCTCTGCGAGGGCCTGGGATCGGGAGAGACACTTAAGTGTTTTAGTACTATATCTCTTGACACAATGATGAAAATAATCATGGCCTCTAAACCTTCAAGCTGCATACTGGATCCTATTCCTACTAAACTGCTGAAGGAGCTGCTTCCTGTGCTTGGCCCTCCTATGTTGAACATAATAAACAGCTCTCTATCCACCGGATGTGTACCAAACTCACTAAAAGTGGCAGTGATAAAGCCTCTCTTGAAAAAGCCAAACCTTGACCCGGAAAATATAAAAAACTATCGGCCAATATCGAATCTTCCATTCCTCTCAAAAATTTTAGAAAAAGCTGTTGCGCAGCAACTCACTGCCTTTCTGAAGACAAACAATGTATACGAAATGCTTCAGTCTGGTTTTAGACCCCATCATAGCACTGAGACTGCACTTGTGAAGGTGGTAAATGACCTTTTAATGGCGTCAGACCGAGGCTCTGCATCTGTCCTCGTGCTACTAGACCTTAGTGCTGCCTTTGACACCATCGATCACCACATTCTTTTGGAGAGACTGGAAACCCAAATTGGTCTACACGGACAAGTTCTGGCCTGGTTTAGATCCTACCTGTCGGAAAGATATCAGTTTGTCTCTGTGAATGGTCTGTCCTCCGACAAATCAACTGTACATTTCGGTGTTCCTCAAGGTTCCGTTTTAGGACCACTATTGTTTTCACTATATATTTTACCTCTTGGGGATGTTATTCGAAAACATAATGTTAACTTTCACTGCTATGCGGATGACACACAGCTGTACATTTCAATGAAGCATGGTGAAGCCCCAAAATTGCCCTCGCTAGAAGCCTGTGTTTCAGACATAAGGAAGTGGATGGCTGAAAACTTTTTACTTTTAAACTCGGACAAAACAGAGATGCTTGTTCTAGGTCCCAAGAAACAAAGAGATCTTCTGTTAAATCTGACAATTCATCTTGATGGTTGTAAAGTCGTCTCAAATAAAACTGTGAAGGACCTAGGCGTTACTCTTGACCCTGATCTCTCTTTTGACGAACATATCAAGACTGTTTCAAGGACAGCTTTTTTCCATCTACGTAACATTGCAAAAATCAGAAATTTTCTGTCCAAAAATGATGCAGAAAAATTAATCCATGCATTTGTTACTTCTAGATTAGACTACTGCAATGCTCTATTTTCCGGCTACCCGGATAAAGCACTAAATAAACTTCAGTTAGTGCTAAATACGGCTGCTAGAATCCTGACTAGAACCAAGAAATTTGATCATATTACTCCAGTGCTAGCTTCCCTACACTGGCTTCCTGTTAAGGCAAGGGCTGATTTCAAGGTTTTACTGTTAACCTATAAAGCGTTACATGGGCTTGCTCCTACCTATCTTTCCGAGTTGGTCCTGCCGTACATACCAATACGTACGCTACGGTCACAAGACGCAGGCCTCCTAATTGTCCCTAGAATTTCTAAGCAAACAGCGGGAGGCAGGGCTTTCTCCTATAGATCTCCATTTTTATGGAACAGTCTGCCTACCCATGTGAGAGACGCAGACTCGGTCTCAACCTTTAAGTCTTTACTGAAGACTTATCTCTTCAGTAGGTCATATGATTGAGTGTAGTCTGGCCCAGGAGTGTGAAGGTGAACGGAAAGGCTGGAGCAACGAACAGCCCTTGCTGTCTCTGCCAGGCCGGTTCCCCTCTCCACTGGGGTTCTCTGCCTCTAACCCTGTTGCAGGGGCTGAGTCACTGGCCTGCTGGTGCTCTTTCATGCCGTCCCTGGGAGGGGTGCGTCACTTGAGTGGGTTGAGTTACTGACGTGATCTTCCTGTCTGGGTTGGCGCCCCCCCCCCCCCCTTGGTTTGTGCTGTGGTGGAGACCTCTGTGGGCTATACTCGGCCTTGTCTCAGGATTGTAAGTTGGTGGTTGGGGATATCCCTCTAGTGGTGCGGGGGCTGTGCTTTGGCGGAGTGGGTGGGGTTATATCCTTCCTGTTTGGCCCTGTCCGGGGGTTTCTTCGGATGGGGCCACAGTGTCTCCGGACCGCTCCTGTCTCAGCCTCCAGTATTTATGCTGCAGTAGTTTATGTGTCGGGGGGCTGGGGTTAGTTGGTTATACCTGGAGTACTTCTCCTGTCTTATCCAGTGTCCTGTGTGAATTTAAGTATGCTCTCTCTAATTCTCTCGTTCTCTCTTTCTCTCTGAGAACCTGAGCCCTAGGACCATACGTCAGGACTACCGGGCATGATGACACCCTGCTGCCCCCAGTCCGCCTGGCCTTGCTGCTATTCCAGTTTCAACTGTTCTGCCTGCGGCTACGAAACCCCTACCTGTCCCAGACCTGCTGTTTTCAACTCTAAATGATCGGCTATGAAAAGCCAACTGAGAGACCTGAGCCCTAGGACCATACGTCGGGACTACCGGCCGTGGTGACTCCTTGCTATCCCCAGTCCGCCTGGCCTTGCTGCTATTCCAGTTTAAACTGTTCTGCCTGCGGTTATGGAACCCCTACCTGTCCCAGACCTGCTGTTTTAAACTCTAATGATCGGCTATGAAAAGCCAACTGAGATTTATTCCTGATTATTATTTGACCATGCTTGTCACTTATGAACATTTTTGAACATCTTGGCATGGTTCTGTTATAATCTCCACCCGGCACAGCCAGAAGAGGACTGGCCACCCCTCATAGCCTGGTTCCTCTCTAGGTTTCTTCCTAGGTTTTGCCTTTCTAGGGAGTTTTTCCTAGCCACCGTGCTTCTACACCTGCATTACTAGCTGTTTGGGGTTTTAGGCTGGGTTTCTGTACAGCACTTCGAGATATTAGCTGATGTAAGAAGGGCTATATAAAATAAAATTGATTGATTGATTGATTACAGGTGGATATAGTTACCTGGCTGAACCAGGTAGGTGTTACAGGTAGATATAGTTACCTGGCTGAACCAGGTAGGTGTTACAGGTAGATATAGTTACCTGGCTGAACCAGGTAGGTGTTACAGGTAGATATAGTTACCTAGCTGAACCAGGTAGGTGTTACAGGTAGATATAGTTACCTGGCTGAACCAGGTAGGTGTTACAGGTAGATATAGTTACCTGGCTGAACCAGGTAGGTGTTACAGGTAGATATAGTTACCTAGCTGAACCAGGTAGGTGTTACAGGTAGATATAGTTACCTGGCTGAACCAGGTAGGTGTTACAGGTAGATATAGTTACCTGGCTGAACCAGGTAGGTGTTACAGGTAGATATAGTTACCTGGCTGAACCAGGTATGTGTTACAGGTAGATATAGTTACCTGGCTGAACCAGGTAGGTGTTACAGGTATATATAGTTACCTGGCTGAACCAGGTAGGTGTTAGAGGTAGACATAGTTACCTGGCTGAACCAGGTAGGTGTTGGAGGTAGATATAGTTACCTGTCTGAACCAGGTAGGTGTTACAGGTAGATATAGTTACCTGGCTGAACCAGGTAGGTGTTACAGGTAGATATAGTTACCTGGCTGAACCAGGTAGGTGTTACAGGTAGATATAGTTACCTAGCTGAACCAGGTAGGTGTTACAGGTAGATATAGTTACCTGGCTGAACCAGGTAGGTGTTACAGGTAGATATAGTTACCTGGCTGAACCAGGTAGGTGTTACAGGTAGATATAGTTACCTGGCTGAACCAGGTAGGTGTTAGAGGTAGATATAGTTACCTGGCTGAACCAGGTATGTGTTACAGGTAGATATAGTTACCTGGCTGAACCAGGTAGGTGTTACAGGTAGATATAGTTACCTGGCTGAACCAGGTAGGTGTTAGAGGTAGATATAGTTACCTGGCTGAACCAGGTAGGTGTTGGAGGTAGATATAGTTACCTGTCTGAACCAGGTAGGTGTTACAGGTAGATATAGTTACCTGGCTGAACCAGGTAGGTGTTACAGGTAGATATAGTTACCTGGCTGAACCAGGTAGGTGTTACAGGTAGATATAGTTACCTGTCTGAACCAGGTAGGTGTTACAGGTAGATATAGTTACCTGGTTGTACCAGGTAGGTGTTACAGGACAGGTAGTTACAGGTAGATAAACACAGGTCGCTACAGGGAGATACAGGTAGATGGACACATGTAGTTACAGGTAGATAGACACAGGTAGATAGACACAGGTAGTTACAGGGAGATACAGGTAGTTACAGGTAGGTACCTGGAAGCGGTAGAGGGTGCTGTCGGGGACCAGGACCAACTTCCTGTGGTTCTGGAGGGGGTAGATGTACCCGTAGGCCACCAGCATGGTCCCAAACGCCTGGGCCTCTGGTGAAGGAGGGAGGAGAGGAGGGAGGATGATACTTCATATATTATCAAAGCTCTTGGTTATACTTTAGTTTACAGCATTTAACTAGTAATTACTTGCTTGCATAATAACGTGGTAATGACGTAGTAATGACATTAAAATAATACCTTTTATTGTGTTGGATTAATTGATATAAGTACCCAGCCAAATCCATTCATAGAATCCAGTTGCTTACCTTCTGTGGTAACCTTCAGTTTGGTGACTATCCATGCTAGAATGTCCTGCCCTGTGTGATGACAAGTGAACGTAGATATTCAGAGTATGACAACAGTGAGCCAGCTCTGACAGGCCTGGCCTACACACACTATTTCTTGAAGGTACTACCTGGCTCAGACACAGTGCAAAATCCATGACTTAATAACAGTATGTGACAGTATACCGTATAGCTTAACTTGTGATTAGATTGATCAGGATAAACTAAAATAACAATAACAACCAGCACTGAAGCAGGAAGTCCCCATGACTGGACTGCGATGACAATTTCCTGTCCGTCACATGGTCTTAGCCCAGCGACCATTCTTCCTTCCCTTCATCTCCAGACCTCCTGTGCATCCCAAAATAGCACCTTATTCCCTATATAGTGTTCTACTTTTGACCAGGACCCATAAAGCTCTGTAGTGTAGTGTGTAGGTAATAGGGTACCAATCTGGACGCAGCTCTGATCTTTCCCCTGGCCTTGGTTTTAGCCAGGGATTAGAGGGCAGCTTGGGAGCACAGAAGCACCACACAGATCTCATCCAATTGACAGCTGTCTTATATAACCTTCATTAGCAGCCTAGCAGGACAGTCTACAAGACAGTCCGCCGCAGCTCTAGAATCTTAGCTAGTCCAATAACTACCCACAACTTCCCAGAATGATGTTATTAAATAACAACAATGTACCATTGGTGGGAGGTGTTTCCCTACGGTTTCCCCTACTAGGCAGCACCACTACCTAGCTTTCACAATTTCTTGACAAAAATGGCTTTCTATTGGCTTCAGTTGAATGTTTGGGTTAGTTCAGCCCTGCTACATGGCTACGGTGGTCATTTCACTCCAAGAAAACGATCTAGGGCAAACATTGTAATGGTATAATGGAGATGGAGGGATAATGTTTTAGGAGATATGTCTCTCAGTGGGGCTGCCATCTGGTGCTGTAAGTCTCTGGACTCACCGTTGATGACGTGTGGGATGGTGGTCACGTTGAGTTTCTGGTCGGCACCCTTCACCCCACTCTTAGGATCCTGCATCTCAACCACAAACACCTCCACCTGGAGCAGGGTGGGAGGAAGAGGACAGACACACACTCTCACAATCCACTTTGGTTTGTTTCACGAAATGGAAGAAAACAGACCTATCAGGTCAAAGGTCATAGTGATGTATGATACCTCCGACCCCTGACCTCTGAGATGTGGAAGACCTGATTGGCTCAGAGCCATTTACCCCAGTTGTCCAAGCAGCTAATTGGTTTAGAGCAGGGGTTCTTAAACTCTTTTAGCTCGAGACCCAAATGAGAAATTGACCGTCCTTCTGTGACCCAAATGGTCCACCAATGACCCAAATCAAGAAGAAATAGTGGGTGATTATAGATGTATTCTCATAACTCATGACCCACCTCTCACATGCCCAGGGCCCACTTTGGGTCCCGACCCATAGTACAAGAAAACATTGTTTAGAGTTTAGATTGAAATTGGATCTCTGAGATGTCTACAATCTCTTCGCTCTAAACAAAATAAATATACAGTAGCCTACAGGTCATGAAACAATAGTGTGAGTGTAGTAGTATATTTTGATGAAGCTATGCAGTTTACCACATTGAAAGTCATGATGGCATCACAACTGTTCCATTTGTAATTGGATGGGAACAGGATTATGGGCGGCTAAATCCCCCAAGTTAAAACCTGTTGCAATAAATAACAGTTTACAATGAACTTCTACAAACCACTTGATTCGTTTTTTTAAGACACTAAAGGGGCAATTTAAACAACAATCTTGGGGCTCCTCGTGAATTTACTGTAGGCTATTCTGTTCAGCAATACTATATCAACAAGTAGGCTATCACCAGCCCACCTAAAATCAGTAGACTTGATGTGAACTTTTAGTTTATCTGAAGTCTATTACATTTTTCTCAAAACATTTAAAAGTACTGATAAAATTATGTAAATGTACAGGTAACCTACATTTTTTAGGCATGCCATCCGTGGTCGGTAGTGCTGACCATGATCTCTCAGCGTCCTAATTGTCATGTTTGCAGTCGGTCGATATGCGATCCTAAAGAAGAAAATCCAGGTATGAAATGTTTATGAAAAAAATGATCACACAGGTATAATGGTATACCGGGGCTGGGACCGTAGCCTGTTCCGTTGACCGCGCGTCAGAGATTGCGTGAGAGGGGTCAGAAAGCGCGAAGACGGATTTATCAACCAACGACAGCTAGGCTAAACTCTGGTTTAACAACACGTTACTTGTGACAGTGGCACCACCAGACGTCACACCATCAAGCAACTATCAATTTGGGGGCAATATGGCAATAAAACCTTGAATTGAAACTTAACAGTATTTGGGTTTTAGGCTATTGAAATATAGAAATATACAGAAAATCCATGTAAAATATTTGTAGACCAAGAATGTGGTGAAAGAGAAAGGATAAAAACAATCTAGTTTTTTTTGCGATCACTTCACTGGATGACAAAATAATAATAATGTCTCACAGATATACTTTAATTTGATCTCTCATTTAGGCCTATGAATGTCACAGGTAACATAGGACTGGGCTACCTCAACCAGAGATGGTGCCAAAAAAGAAACCACAGGTGAAGGTGCTGGACCTTCTTGACTCCCAGGGTATACACTGCCCTCTACCGTACCCAGGTGGTACTGCTGATGAATGCATGATATGAATTTACGACGATCTGCATGCAGTGCACCCTTCTGATTGTCTTGTCTTGTTGTAGCCGATGTATATCTCACCCCCTGATCGCCTCACCTCCACGATACCACATCCGCGGAGTTGAGTGCAGACGAGAGCGTTCGGAGTGAATCTCCGATTCCGTGTATCTATGTTTGTCCTCTGTTGTTGCGTGCCTTTCTTTGTTTGTTGAAATCCTTACTTTTTAATAAAACGTTAATCAAATACAACCACCGACTGTTTCTTTGTTGCTGTATCTCCAAGATAGCAACTCAGCTTTCTAAGTGAGGCACACTTTGTGTAGGCTTAAGCATAATATTCCATGGTTTATTAGTGTAGGAAAGGTACGATTTTTCAATTGTGTTATCAATTACTATTCATATGCAATTACCTTTTGAACTAATTCCTATATTGAAATACCCCTAGCCATAAATAACTTGTAGGCTGGCCCACACAATTAATCTCATTAACTCTATCAATTGTAATGAGTGGGGATTCAAAGTGAAACAAAATCAAAGGATATGGGCAATCTAGACCTTTTGTGATCCGCCCAAACGTTTAGTCACATTGAGGGAATTATATTACACTGTCCCGGGTTGAACCGGCCAATGGCCCGTCTCATCATCGGGCAAAACTGGGAGGAGCACCCCCTTCTCAAATCAAACAGCAATCTACGCCGCTCGGTCATGTTGTCAACAAGGCAGCTAGGTACATCGTCCAGAAACATATAACATCTCTTTTCCATAAAATAAAAATAGTTTCATTGGGAAGGCAGATAAAGCGTTTTTATCAAAAGCAATCACTTTTGCATGTAAAAACACAGCCGACTTCGCCGTGGGCCAGAGTGGCGTACCTGGCTCAGGCCCGGGAGGCAGCCCGGTTCCAAAACGAATGGGCCGTGTAGCTCAGTTGGTAGAGCATGGGTTGTGAGTTCGATTCCCACGGGGGGCCAGTATGAAAAAAAAAAAATGTATGCACTCACTAACTGTAAGTCGCTCTGGATAAGAACGTCTGCTAAATGACTAAAATGTAAATGAATGCAATCACTTTTCACCCGTTTCAAACTCCACTCACCGCGGTAACCCGGCCAGATAAACGAATCCCCTCATTGTGTTAGCCCTGTGCGCGCTCACACACACGTTATCCGTATTCGCGCCCCACCCGAGAGTAGACTCTAGTCGCTAGCCTCAAACCAACTCTCTCTACTGTATCGATGAAGTTGTTTCAAAGATGGCGGATTTCCTGCCGTCCCGGTCCGTTTTATCGGTATGTTTTCCAAACTGTCTCCTCACGAGTAACGAGGCAGAACAATTAAGGAAATCTAAAGAAATAGACAAAAGTATTTCGCGGGATAAGACGTACGTGAAGCGGCTAGTGAAGATTCTGCTACTCGGAGCGGGAGAAAGCGGCAAGTCCACTTTCCTGAAGCAGATGCGCATCATCCATGGGCAGGACTTCGATCAAAGGGCCAAAGAAGAGTTCAGGGCCACGATTTTTAGTAATGTAATTAAAGGTAAGGTACTTTAGGTTGTCCATTGTACGTTATATAACGTCACTGGCGAGTTTTTAGGCGCCTTTGTTGACTTATTTGCTCTCTGTTCAAGAGTTCATGTCTGTGGGAAGCAGCCAGCTAGCATGCTAACAGTAGCCGTAACTTGTGCTTGCTAGCTAGCTATGTCGAGTGGACGGGCAGACTCACTTCTGTTTATTCGCTAGCCTAGTTAGCTAGCTAACACACACAAAGCTAGAAGAAACGCCCATGTTATTTGAAACTGTTTGTGCACAGTGGGATTTGAAGAGATGAGGCCACACAGACAGAGCAGGGTTTCCATTTGAACATGATTCAGTTGTCTGAGTTGATCTTTTGATATCACGCGCATTGTTTGTCCCATATCAATATTATTCAGGCGTGGAAAATAGTATGACAGTTTATCAGCTATTTTTATCAGGCAATTTACCAGCTAGCTTTGGCTAGCCAATGCGCTAGCTATCTAGCTTTGTTGCTGTAGCTAACTTATTTATAAACTTGGTTGAGTGTTTTAAAAACATGAATCTTGAACAGTCATAGTGAAATAACTTGGTAACTAGTTTGGAAATCAGAACGCTTAGAATTGTTTTCATCACAGCGGATATAACGTAACTAGATTAAGTTTATCCTAACCATCATTGCACATATTTTAGAAAACATCATGTATGGCATATCTGACTTGTCATGTTATGGAAACCTGAGTTACAGTTCATATAAGGAAATCAGTCAATTGAAATAAATTCATTAGGCCCTAATCTATGGATTTCACGACTGGGAATACAGATATTCATCTGTTGGTCACAGATACCTTTTGAAAGAATGGGCATCACAAAGGGCCTCAGGACCTTGTCACGGTATCTCTGTGCATTAAAATTGCCATCTGTAAAATGCAATTGTGTTCGTTGTCTGTAGCTTATGCCTGCCCATACCATAACCCCACCGCCACCATGGGGCATTCTGTTCAAAACGTTCACATCAGCAAACCGCTCACCCACACAACGCCATACATGTGGTCTGCGGTTGTGAGGCTTGTTGGACATACTGCCAAATTCTAAAAAATGCCATTGGAGGCGGCTTATGGTAAAGAAATTAACATTAAATTCTCTGGCAACAGCTCTGGTGGACATTCCTGCAGTCAGCATGCCAATAGTGCGCTCCCTCAAAATTTGAGACATCTGTGGAATTGTGTTTATTTTTTTAACCTTTATTTAACTAGGCAAGTCAGTTAAGAACAAATTCTTATTTACAATGACGGCCTACACCGGCCAAACCCGGACGACGCTGAGCCAATTGTGCGCCGCCCTATGGGACTCCCAATCACTGCCGGTTGTGATACAGCCTGGAATCGAACCAGGGGGTCTGTAATGATGCCTCAAGCACTGAGATGCAGTGCCTTAGACCACTGAGATGCAGTGCCTTAGACCACTGAGATGCAGTGCCTTAGACCACTGAGATGCAGTGCTTTAGACCACTGAGATGCAGTGCCTTAGACCACTGAGATGCAGTGCCTTAGACCACTGTGCCACTCGGGAGTGTTGTGTGACACAACTGCACATTTTAGAGTGGCATTTTATTGTCCCCAGCACAAGGTGCAGCTGTGTAAGGATCATGCTGTTTAATAAGCTTATTGATATGCCACACCTGTCAGTTGGATGGATTATCTTGGCAAATAAGAAATGCTCACTAACAGGGATGTAAACACATTTCTGCACAACATTTGAGAGAAATAAGCTTTTTGTGCGTATGGAACATTTCTGTGATCTTTTATTTCAGCTCATAAAACATGGGACCAACACTTTACATGTTGCGTTTAATATTTTTGTTCAATATATAATGTGTGAATATCTCTAGCTATGGAAACCAGAGGTGGGTTGTGGGAGGAGCTATAGGAGGCCACAACCCGTCTGTAAGCGTCGTAACTCTGCTGCGATAGACAGCATGCAAGACGCGGTTCTGCGTAGCCTACCACTGTCGATCACAGCCGAGACATAGGTGCCGGTTTGGAGTTATAGGTGTTAGGTTCAGACGATTTCCATACAGATATCCACACATTATACAATCAGGACCGACGGACAAGGAGTTACGGATTATAGATATGCCTTCAATAACAGGATTTCCGTTAAAGCACCCCCCCCTAATGGAAACCATGTTGTTTTGAGGCGGCAATAAGATGTGAGGCGATCACTCATATTCCACTTGTTTATATTCACCCAGCCAGTCTGTCAAACTTGCTAGCTACACCAATTGGCTACTTCACTTCTTACTTAGCTAGATAGCTATATCTTCTTTTACTGTAAGTCATCTTTACTTGTCAGACCCCCGAATGTTGAGTATTCAGTTGAAAGTTCAACACCGGTGGACTTCAGTCATGTTTTTACTAGCTGTATAAAATCTGAAGAGAGAGGGGGAGAGAGAGAGAACATGAGAGGGGTGTTTTTGCCTCCAACTTGCAAGGTCAAATCAGGCCTGGTAGTGGTGAGAGCCCAGCCCACACTAGTCTACGATACTACCAGAGATGTACAGCAATACTACAGTCGGATAACTCCTGTTATGCAAACAAACAATGTATTTTTATGGAGGTGAAACCGCTCTGGGTGCTTCCCCCTAGTTGGCTATTTTGTTCATTACCTTGGCTTTAGATTTTCTAGTACACACTGGTATGTTAGTGTAGCAGTCCTGAGAAATAAAATAATTGTTAACTATACAATTATAGTAATTGGGTTGTTAACTTTTCCTTTGTGAGCTGTTTATCATCGTCAAGCTATTTATCTTAGATCTGTCATACATAGACTGAACACTCCCATTAATGTGTTCTTGACAGGTACACACGTTGACACACTCCATAGCTTTTCTTAGAACTCATATTAAACGGCAGTGTTGAATCACTGTGTTATTTTAGATCGGTACATTACCATTATCATCAGACAGGAAGAGGATGTCCCCAGTAACTCTGTGTGGGTGGGTGAAGGGGGTTCCCAGCCTCACATGATGATATCATATGCTAACTGTGAAATGCATGAAGGGACAGAGAGGCGGAGGGACAGAGAGACATGGGGAGAAAGAGGGCGACAGAGGGAGGGAGAGAGAGATTGGCTAAGCCCAGGTAGGACCCCCTGAGGAACGCTGTGTATTGTCTTCTATGAGAGATGAATGATTGAGTCCTGAGGTTCTTCCCAAATGGCTCCCTATACACTGCTTTATACCAGAGCCATATGGGCCCTGGTATAAAGTAGTGCACCGTAAAGGGAATATGGTGCTATTTGGGACGAAGCCCCTGATGACGCTGTTATGGTCATCTTCAGCATCCCTCAGACAGGAAATATAGATATAGCCTACAGAGCTGGTGGCGAAAGGGCTGTTTTTGGACATTATCTCATCTCTCTGTCTTCTATTTGGAAACAAAGGGCCTTGGCTCATCATATTATGATTTCATTTATGTAATCCTTTCTCCCATCTGCTAAATCTCCCTTCTGCTAAATCTCCCTCCGATGAGTCTTCAGTTCTGACCTTGGGGGGGGGGGGGGGGGGGGGGTGTTTGTTTTAGCTAAATAAATGGTCTGTGTCTGTCTCCTAAATCTAGCTGGCCTTATTTACATTCTACAGGCCAGGCCTGTTTTTCTGGACTGTATTTTATCCCTAAGAAGTGATACTGTCTCTCTGTCTGTCTGTAAGAACAGCCTAGTGCATGTCTGGATAGAATAGCCTAAGCCGAGGCATAAAAATGGCACCCTATTCCCTATATAGTGCACTACTTTTGACCTGGGCCCATAGGGCTCTGGTCAAAAGTAGTGCACTATATAGGGAATGGGGTGCCATTTGGGACAGTCGCGTTGCATAGCGTTAATGACAGTGTCAGATTTTTCCATCAGACTCGTGAGGAGCTTGCAGGGGCCTCAAGTGTTGCACTTCCTCTTGTGATGTCATAGATGGATGGAAGGGTGGAGTTAGATCAAGGCTGAACTCTGCGGCATCAGTCAACTTTCAGTTAAACAGAGAAGTAAAAAAAAAAAAAAGGATCAGGTACCCCCTGTGTTATTCATTGATCTGATAGGCAGAACTGATCCTAGACCACCCCCTGTGTTATTCATTGATCTGATAGGCAGAACTGATCCTAGACCACCCCCCTGTGTTATTCATTGATCTGATAGGCAGAACTGATCCTAGACCACCCCCTGTGTTATTCATTGATCTGATAGGCAGAACTGATCCTAGACCACCCCCTGTGTTATTCATTGATCTGATAGGCAGAACTGATCCTAGACCATCACTGTCTCCTACTCGGAGATGCTTTGTGAATATGTGCCGTGAACACCCATAGAACAGGTTGATTTCCAGGAGTATATCTGGTTAGTCTTTTCTGAATATCTGGTTAGTCTTTTCTGAATAACTGGTTAGTCTTTTCTGAATAACTGGTTAGTCTTTTCTGAATAACTGGTTAGTCTTTTCTGAATAACTGGTTAGTCTTTTCTGAATAACTGGTTAGTCTTTTCTGAATAACTGGTTAGTCTTTTCTGAATAACTGGTTAGTCTTTTCTGAATAACTGGTTAGTCTTTTCTGAATATCTGGTTAGTCTTTTCTGAATAACTGGTTAGTCTTTTCTGAATAACTGGTTAGTCTTTTCTGAATAACTGGTTAGTCTTTTCTGAATAACTGGTTAGTCTTTTCTGAATAACTGGTTAGTCTTTTCTGAATAACTGGTTAGTCTTTTCTGAATAACTGGTTAGTCTTTTCTGAATAACTGGTTAGTCTTTTCTGAATAACTGGTTAGTCTTTTCTGAATAACTGGTTAGTCTTTTCTGAATAACTGGTTAGTCTTTTCTGAATAACTGGTTAGTCTTTTCTGAATAACTGGTTAGTCTTTTCTGAATAACTGGTTAGTCTTTTCTGAATAACTGGTTAGTCCTTTCTGAGAACAACCTGCATGTGATTTGAAAAGGCTGAAGGAAACCCCATCTCTCTCTCGTGTCCCGAATGGCACCCTATTCCTATGTAGTGCCCTTTGGACCCAGAGCCAGTAGTGCACTCTAAAGGGAATAGGGGTGCCATTTGGGACTCAGTCTGACGTTGTGTTGAGGTATGCTGTTGATGCCCTGTAAGCCCTGAGCTGATCCTGGAGCAGCGTCCCAAACAGCACTTTATTCCCTACATAGTGCACTGCTTTTGAGCAGAGCCCTATGTGCCGAAGTCTTGATGATTAGTTGACTAATTTAATCCGGTGTGCCAATTTTTAGGGTTAAAACAAAAAAGTGAAACGTCTGGGGGGGGGGTCAAGGAGAGGGTTGGGAAACCCTGATATATGGAGCAGGGTGCCATTTTGGGACTCAAGCCTCTGCCCTGATCCACAGAGACTGCGGCCTTGCCTGAGCCATGCATGTGTTTGTGTCCTGCTATTGTTTACCCTCCCACAGCCTCTTGATGACTACTGCGCTGGGTGTGTGTGTGTGTGTGAAGCTGTGCCTGTTCGGCTCTGGAGGAAAGGATATGGGACACTGACTTTTATGGAACATTGGGATGGAAAGGGATTGTTTCTTTATAACATACTGGTACATCATTCTATGTCATGTAGCAATGGAATTATGTCAGTTGACATTCTACACAACATTGAATAACTGTGCTGTGTGCCAGCCAGGAGAAACCCTCTGTGTACCTCACAGAGCCAACGTTCCTTTTATTTCCCACGGAGCCTAGTGTTTCTGGTGGGTCAGGGCTTGTTGTGGTATGGATGTGGTGGTGATGAAAGAGCCTCGTTGGTTGGTGGTGGTGATGAAAGAGCCTCGTTGGTTAGTGGTGGTGATGAAAGAGCCTCGTTGGTTGGTGGTGGTGATGAAAGAGCCTCGTTGGTTGGTGGTGGTGATGAAAGAGCCTCGTTGGTTGGTGGTGGTGGTGATGAAAGAGCCTCGTTGGTTGGTGGTGGTGGTGATGAAAGAGCCTCGTTGGTTGGTGGTGGTGATGAAAGAGCCTCGTTGGTTGGTGGTGGTGATGAAAGAGCCTCGTTGGTTGGTGGTGGTGGTGAAAGAGCCTCGTTGGTTGGTGGTGGTGATGAAAGAGCCTCGTTGGTTGGTGGTGGTGGTGATGAAAGAGCCTCGTTGGTTGGTGGTGGTGATGAAAGAGCCTCGTTGGTTGGTGGTGGTGATGAAAGAGCCTCGTTGGTTGGTGGTGGTGGTGAAAGAGCCTCGTTGGTTGGTGGTGGTGATGAAAGAGCCTCGTTGGTTGGTGGTGGTGGTGGTGAAAGAGCCTCGTTGGTTGGTGGTGGTGAAAGAGCCTCGTTGGTTGGTGGTGATGAAAGAGCCTCGTTGGTTGGTGGTGGTGATGAAAGAGCCTCGTTGGTGTTTGTTAGCTGCTGTCTAGAGGTCAAAGGTCATTTCGAAACAGTGACTGGAGATTGCATCAATGGAAATACTCAGAATTCCACTGATGTGAAGTAGGACACACCTCCTGTCCTCTTAGTGTCAGCAGATCAGGTGATCACTTCCTGTGTGTGTAATGACTTCATCATTACTTAGGCACAGTCTACCAACAAACCTCAGAACCTAAACTTAAGTGCCAATTCAGTGTTTTCATGTTGGCAGCTGTGGTTTGTGTTTCAGGTGCCCCGCCTAGCAGAATCTGGGGAGAACACTGTCTGACTTCTAGGAATGGGAGAAAAATAGATACATTAGAGTATCGCAAAACAATTTTTGGTTGTTGCTAGGTGGCTAACGTTAGCTACTAGGTAGCGCTAGTCTTCGGGATTACTCCTCCTATAGCTTGGCCTCCATCTTCTGTTTTAAATAGTGAGCAAACATGTTTTCAGCACTTCTATGTCCCATGACTGATCAAAACCTGTTTTCTCATGGCTCTCTCTTGTCCCTCTGCAGCAGACATGGAGTGAGCAGTATGTCTGGGACATCGAATCGCAATGAAACCGCAGTATCGAATCGCAATAAATCGAATCGCCTTGTAAAAGTATTCATCCCCCTTGGCGTTTTTTCCTATTTTGTTGCATTACAACCTGTAATTTAAATTGATTTTTATTTGGATTTCATGTAATGGACATACACAAAATAGTCCAAATTGGTGAAATGAAATACAAAAAATAACTTGTTTCAAAAAAAGTATTAAAAATAAATAATGGAAAAGTGGTGCGTGCATATGTATTCACCCCCTTTGCTATGAAGCCCCTAAATAAGATCTGGTGCAACCAATTACCTTCAGAAGTCGCATAATTAGTTAGATTGCACACAGGTGGACTTTATTTAAGTGTCACATGATCTCAGTATATATACACCTGTTCTGAAAGGCCCCAGAGTCTGCAACACCGCTAAGCAAGGGGCACCACCAAGCAAGCAGCACCATGAAGACCAAGGAGCTCTCCAAACAGGTCATGGACAAAGTTGTGGAGAAGTACAGATCAGGGTTGGGTTATAAAAAAACATCAGAAACATTGAACACCATTAAATCCATTATTAAAGAATGGAAAGAATATGGCACCACAACAAACCTGCCAAGAGAGGGCCGCCCACCAAAACTCACGGACCAAGAAAGGAGGGCATTAATCAGAGAGGCAACAAAGAGACCAAAGATAACCCTTAAGGAGCTGCAAAGCTCCACAGCGGAGATTGGAGTATCTGTCCATAGGACCACTTTAAGCCGTACACTCCACAGAGCTGGGAAAAAAATAAGCAAACGCGTTTGGTGTTCGCCAAAAGGCATGTGGGAGACTCCAAATATATGGAAGAAGGTACTCTGGTCAGATGAGACTAAAATTGAGCTTTTTGGCCATCAAGGAAAACGCTATGTCTGGCGCAAACCCAACACCTCTCATTATCCCGAGAACACCATCCCCACAGTGAAGCATGGTGGTGGCAGCATCATGCTGTGGGGATGTCTTTCTCTGTGTCTCTCTCTCTCTGTGTC
>NW_028160346.1:0-79000 GCF_964263955.1 Coregonus lavaretus | reverse complement strand
AGGCGTCTCGTGAACTGTTCAGTATTCGACAAGGCAGACGTACAGTCGCAGACCATTCCATCGACTTCCGAACCCTGGCTAGACGAAGTTCTTGGAACACACCATCGTTGGTGGACGCGTTCTTCCATAGTTTGGCTGACTATATCAAGGACGAGTTGGTCTCCCATGAACTGCCTTCCACTCTTGATGAAGCCATCGCACTGACTGTCAGGATCGACAGAAGGATACAGACCCGTCGTCGTGAGAGGGGGCGCCAAGGTCCACCTACTACCGGCATTCGGAGAGATCCGACTGGGCTCCTGTCATCTACTGCCACTCACCCAGGTCAGCTTGATCAGTCTAAGCCTATGGAGATTGGGCGAGCCTCTCTCACTCCTGCAGAGCGCCAGCGCCGCTTCACCTCAAACCTCTGCCTCTATTGTGGAGGTGATGGACATCGTGTGGTAACCTGCCCTTTAAAGGGCCGAAGCTCACCGGGCATAGGGGGAGTCCGGTTGAGTTCAATGACCATCCAGTCCTCCGACCGCAAACCCCTGCTGCAAGTTCACCTCCGCCTCTCTGACTCAACTCACACCCTGGCTGCTCTGGTGGATTCTGGCGCCGAAGCCAACATAATGGACATCAAGCTGGCACGCCAGCTGGGACTGGAGAACCTCCGTTTGACACCTCCTATTCCTGCCCGGGCACTGGACGGACACTTACTCGGATCGGTCACTCATGTCACGGCCCCGGTCTCGATGGGTCTGTCCGGAAACCATCAAGAAACTATCCAGTTTCACCTGCTCCCCTCTCCAGGCCAACCCCTCATCCTGGGTTACCCATGGCTCCGCCGGCACAACCCTCAGCTCGACTGGGTGACCGGGGTGATCAGGGAGTGGGGAGAGGACTGCCACCGAACCTGCCTGCTTGCTGCCGCACTACCCCCTCGGCCAGTACCTACTAACTCCGCTCCTGACCTCTCCAATGTCCCAGAATGCTACCATGGTCTCAGAGAGGTGTTTAACAAAGCAAGAGCCACATCTCTGCCCCCTCACCGACCGTACGACTGTGCCATCGACCTCCTCCCTGGAACAGCCCCTCCAAAGGGTCGTCTTTATTCGTTGTCTGCTCCTGAAAGAAAGTCCATGGAGGACTACATCAATGGCTCTCTGTCCGCAGGATTAATCCGTTCATCTTCATCTCCTGCTGGTGCTGGCTTCTTCTTTGTGGGGAAGAAGGACGGATCTCTTCGCCCCTGCATCGACTACAGGGGACTCAACGACATCACAGTGAAAAACCGTTACCCTCTGCCTCTGCTCACCTCTGCTTTTGAGTTGCTCCAGGGAGCCACTGTTTTTACCAAGTTGGATCTCAGAAACGCTTACCACCTAGTGCGGATCCGGGAGGGAGATGAATGGAAAACCGCATTCAATACACCAACAGGCCACTACGAGTATCTGGTTATGCCTTTTGGCCTCACCAATGCTCCTGCTGTGTTCCAGGCTCTAGTGAATGATGTACTGCGGGACATGTTAAACAAGTTTGTCTTCGTTTACCTGGATGACATCTTAATCTACTCCAGAAACCTGTCTGAACACACCCGCCATGTCCAGCAAGTCCTTCATCGTCTTCTGGAGAATTCCCTCTACGCCAAGGCAGAGAAATGTGAGTTTCACGTCAAGACAGTGGCCTTCCTGGGGTACATAGTGGCAGAGGGAAGTATCCAAATGGATCCTGCCAAAGTATCAGCAGTCACTTCATGGCCAGTTCCGGAGAACAGAAAGAAGCTGCAACAGTTTCTGGGGTTTGCTAACTTCTATAGAAAGTTTATCCGGAACTACAGTACCGTTGCTGCCCCTCTCACTGCTCTAACCAGCACCAAGCAACCCTTCACCTGGACCCCAGCAGCCGACAAAGCCTTCAGTACCCTCAAGGTGAGGTTCACCTCCGCTCCCATCCTCCAGATGCCTGATGTGGACCGGCAATTCATTGTGGAGGTGGACGCCTCGGATGTGGGAGTTGGTGCTGTGATTTCTCAGTGGGCTGCGGAGGATAGGAAGCTCCATCCCTGTGCCTTTTTCTCACGTCGGTTGTCCCCCTCTGAGTGCAATTACGACATAGGGAACCGTGAGCTGCTGGCTGTGAAGCTTGCCTTGGAGGAGTGGCGTCACTGGCTGGAGGGGTCCACCATTCCATTTCTCGTTTGGACCGATCATAAGAACTTGGAGTACATCCGCACGGCCAAACGGTTGAACTCCAGGCAGTCCCGCTGGGCCCTGTTCTTCACCAGGTTTAATTTCACTCTGTCATACCGGCCTGGATCACGCAACACCAAGCCAGACGCCCTCTCCCGTCAATTCCAGAAGGATGACACCCCCTCCAAGGACCCTGTGTCGATTCTGCCAAGTCCCTGCATCGTTGCAGCTCTGACCTGGGCTGTTGAGGAACAGGTGCTGGAGGCTCTCCGTAACCAGCCAGGTCCCAGCACTTGCCCAGCTGACCGCCTTTTTGTCCCCGAAGACCTGAGGTCCCAGGTCGTTCAGTGGGGACATGACTCCCGCCTAGCTTGTCACCCTGGCTCCACCCGCACTTACAACCTGCTCGCCCAGAGGTTCTGGTGGCCCTCTCTGAGAAAGGATGTACGGGAATTCGTCCAAGCCTGCCCCATCTGCAACCAACACAAGTCGTCCTGCCAGCCCCCAGCCGGATTGCTGCAGCCCCTGCCTGTGCCCAGACGTCCCTGGTCTCACATCGCCCTTGACTTTGTCACGGGGCTGCCCCCTTCAAGAGGCATGACCGTCATTCTCACCATAGTTGACCGTTTCAGCAAGATGGCACACTTCATTCCCCTCCCCAAGCTCCCAACCGCCAAGGAGACCGCCCAGGTGGTCCTGGAACACGTCTTCCGGATCCATGGACTGCCAAAGGATGTAGTTTCTGACCGTGGTCCACAATTCTCCTCCGCTTTTTGGAAGGAGTTCTGTCACCTGCTGGGAGCCACAGTCAGTCTGACTTCCGGATTCCATCCCCAATCCAATGGGCAGTCAGAGCGGGCTAATCAGGAGCTCGAGAAGGCACTGCGATGCATGACTTCACGCAACCCCCACTCCTGGTCGCAGCAATTGACATGGGTGGAGTACGCACACAATTCTCTGACCTGCTCTGCCATCGGTATGTCCCCTTTCCAATGTGTTTATGGATACCAGCCTCCTCTATTTGCCAGCCAGGAAGAGGAGGTTACTTGCCCATCTGCACTTGCTTTTGCCCGTCGATGTCGCCGCACCTGGTCACAAGCCCGAGCCACACTCCTCAGATCCGTTGCCAGCTACACTACCGGGGCCAACCGTCGGAGAATTCCTGCTCCCACCTACCATGTTGGTCAAAGGGTGTGGTTGTCATCGAAGAACCTGCCACTCAGGGTGGAGTCGCAGAAGCTGGCACCTCGGTTCATTGGCCCATTCCCTATCATAAGAGTGATTAGCCCAACTGCTGTCCGGCTCCAACTGCCTAATTCCCTGAGGGTGCACCCCACTTTCCATGTGTCTAAGATTAAGCCCATCCATGAGAGTCCGCTGGTCCCTGCTGCGCCTTGTCCTCCTCCTCCACGGCTCGTCGATGGTGGTCTGGTTTACACCGTCCGCCGCCTGCTTCGGTCCAGACGGAGGGGTAGGGGTCTCCAGTACCTCATTGACTGGGAGGGCTATGGACCTGAGGAAAGGACCTGGGTGCCAGCTAGTCGGATTGTGGATAGGACTCTCATCACCGCTTTCCACCAACGGCATCCTGATCAACCTGCAATCCGTAGGGGCCGCCCCAGAGGGGTCCCTAACCGTCCTGCCCGCTCGGCTTCCTGTCCTGTGCCTGATCCTGTCTCGGGACCTGTCCCATCTCCCGACCACGGCCCTCCGGCTTCCTCCGAGGATGAGGACGTTCACTCGGACCGTTCGGAGGAGTTCTAGCCCTCCTCCGGCTCCCCTCCTCCCGCCCGGCGTGGTGTTGCTCTTGGGACTTCTGGGGCCGTCCCTTGGGGGGGGGGTTCTGTCATGAGCCTCTCACTCCACCGGGTTACCACCTTTATTTTCTTCCACTCTGCTCACCACTCTCTCTACTCAGCCTAACTAGCTCCACCTGTCCCTGCTCTGCTCTGCTCTAATTACTCTGCCAGCTGCGCTGCATTACCCACTACCTCTCCCAGTATTTAAGGCCCTGTCTTTCAGCTCTCCGGTGTCAGATCGTCTGCAAAGCTCACACCCGGAACCTGTTTGCTCGCGCTTCTGGCTCACCCTGGTTTTGTGACCCCGGACCTGCCTGATTTTTGGATACTCTTCTGCCCCAGGAGATCCAGACCTGCTTCTGCCATAACGACTCCTGACTACTCTTCAATCCCGGTAACTCTGACCAGCCTTCTGCCTTGCTACTACGTATTTTGGATTTCCCTTGAACTGTACTGCTGCCTTGTTTCATTCCGCCCTGTTGTGTCTGTGTCTCCCCCCCCCAGGACTTCTGGACCACCCACCACCGGCTTCATAGGACGCATCGCTGCCACTGGGGGGGGCACAGACCCAGCACATTGGACGGGATCCCTGTTACCCCTGGAGCCTTCATTCACTCCCTACTTCCCCTTTCCCTTAAGTTTTAATAAACTTTCTGGTGTGACGCAATTGTGGTCCTCTGGTCGTCTGTCTGAACCGTGACACCATGGCCTGGGATGAACAACTCTATAGGTCCATTGTCTGTGTTGTTGAGGTCCAGGTAGTTGTCACCATGGCCTGGGATGGACAACTCTATAGGTCCATTGTCTGTAATGGCAGAGAGTGGGGCTATCTCCACATAACAGGACCTATCTATTGGAAACTGGGTTAAGGGGTCCGTGAAAAGATGGAGCTCTGTCTTTAGAGCTCCAGAGGACATGCAGTGTAAAAGAGACATGTTGATTGTTCTTTTAGAAAACGCTTCTGAGTATATATTTTAGCCGTTTTTGGTCGAGACCTCCTCACTTTGCGTCGTCTTTGACTTACTGACTTTCTTCCAGCGGTTAAAACTCCGCTTTTTAAGGGAGGACATACGTCTTCTACCCAGAGGTCTCTTTTTAAGGGAGGACATACGTCTTCTACCCAGAGGTCTCTTTTTAAGGGAGGACATACGTCTTCTACCCAGAGGTCTCTTTTTAAGGGAGGACATACGTCTTCTACCCAGAGGTCTCTTTTTAAGGGAGGACATACATCTTCTACCCAGAGGTCTCTTTTTAAGGGAAGACATACGTCTTATACCCAGAGGTCTCTTTTTAAGGGAGGACATACGTCTTATACCCAGAGGTCTCTTTTTAAGGGAGGACATACGTCTTCTACCCAGAGGTCTCTTTTTAAGTGAGGACATACGTCTTATACTCAGAGGTCTCTTTTTAAGGGAGGACATACGTCTTATACCCAGAGGTCTCTTTTTAAGGGAGGACAAACGTCTTCTACCCAGAGGTCTCTCTTTAAGGGAGGACATACGTCTTCTACCCAGAGGTCTCTTTTTATGGGAGGACATACGTCTTCTACCCAGAGGTCTCTTTTTAAGGGAGGACATACGTCTTATACCCAGAGGTCTCTTTTTAAGGGAGGACATACATCTTCTACCCAGAGGTCTCTTTTTAAGTGAGGACATACGTCTTATACTCAGAGGTCTCTTTTTAAGGGAGGACATACGTCTTATACCCAGAGGTCTCTTTTTAAGGGAGGACATACGTCTTCTACCCAGAGGTCTCTTTTTAAGGGAGGACATACGTCTTCTACCCAGAGGTCTCTTTTTAAGGGAGGACATACGTCTTCTACCCAGAGGTCTCTTTTTAAGGGAGGACATACGTCTTATACCCAGAGGTCTCTTTTTAAGGGAGGACATACGTCTTCTACCCAGAGGTCTCTTTTTAAGTGAGGACATACGTCTTATACTCAGAGGTCTCTTTTTAAGGGAGGACATACGTCTTATACCCAGAGGTCTCTTTTTAAGGGAGGACATATGTCTTCTACCCAGAGGTCTCTTTTTAAGGGAGGACATACGTCTTCTACCCAGAGGTCTCTTTTTAAGGGAGGACATACGTCTTCTACCCAGAGGTCTCTTTTTAAGTGAGGACATACGTCTTATACTCAGAGGTCTCTTTTTAAGGGAGGACATACGTCTTATACCCAGAGGTCTCTTTTTAAGGGAGGACAAACGTCTTCTACCCAGAGGTCTCTCTTTAAGGGAGGACATACGTCTTCTACCCAGAGGTCTCTTTTTATGGGAGGACATACGTCTTCTACCCAGAGGTCTCTTTTTAAGGGAGGACATACGTCTTATACCCAGAGGTCTCTTTTTAAGGGAGGACATACATCTTCTACCCAGAGGTCTCTTTTTAAGTGAGGACATACGTCTTATACTCAGAGGTCTCTTTTTAAGGGAGGACATACGTCTTATACCCAGAGGTCTCTTTTTAAGGGAGGACATACGTCTTCTACCCAGAGGTCTCTTTTTAAGGGAGGACATACGTCTTCTACCCAGAGGTCTCTTTTTAAGGGAGGACATACGTCTTCTACCCAGAGGTCTCTTTTTAAGGGAGGACATACGTCTTATACCCAGAGGTCTCTTTTTAAGGGAGGACATACGTCTTCTACCCAGAGGTCTCTTTTTAAGTGAGGACATACGTCTTATACTCAGAGGTCTCTTTTTAAGGGAGGACATACGTCTTATACCCAGAGGTCTCTTTTTAATGGAGGACATATGTCTTCTACCCAGAGGTCTCTTTTTAAGGGAGGACATACGTCTTCTACCCAGAGGTCTCTTTTTAAGGGAGGACATACGTCTTCTACCCAGAGGTCTCTTTTTAAGGGAGGACATACGTCTTATACCCAGAGTTCTCTTTTTAAGGGAGGACATACGTCTTCTACCCAGAGGTCTCTTTTTAAGGGAGGACATACGTCTTCTACCCAGAGGTCTCTTTTTAAGGGAGGACATACGTCTTATACCCAGAGGTCTCTTTTTAAGGGAGGACATACGTCTTCTACCCAGAGGTCTCTTTTTAAGGGAGGACATACATCTTCTACCCAGAGGTCTCTTTTTAAGGGAGGACACACGTCTTATACCCAGAGGTCTCTTTTTAAGGGAGGACATACGTCTTCTACCCAGAGGTCTCTTTTTAAGGGAGGACATACGTCTTCTACCCAGAGGTCTCTTTTCAAGGGAGGACATACGTCTTCTACCCAGAGGTCTCTTTTTAAGGGAGGACATACGTCTTATACCCAGAGGTCTCTTTTTAAGGGAGGACATACATCTTCTACCCAGAGGTCTCTTTTTAAGGGAGGACACACGTCTTATACCCAGAGGTCTCTTTTCAAGGGAGGACATACGTCTTCTACCCAGAGGTCTCTTTTTAAGGGAGGACATACGTCTTATACCCAGAGGTCTCTTTTTAAGGGAGGACACACGTCTTATACCCAGAGGTCTCTTTTTAAGGGAGGACATACGTCTTCTACCCAGAGGTCTCTTTTTAAGGGAGGACATACGTCTTCTACCCAGAGGTCTCTTTTCAAGGGAGGACATACGTCTTCTACCCAGAGGTCTCTTTTTAAGGGAGGACATACGTCTTATACCCAGAGGTCTCTTTTCAAGGGAGGACATACGTCTTCTACCCAGAGGTCTCTTTTTAAGGGAGGACATACGTCTTATACCCAGAGGTCTCTTTTTAAGGAAGGACACACGTCTTATACCCAGAGGTCTCTTTTTAAGGGAGGACATACATCTTCTACCCAGAGGTCTCTTTTTAAGGAAGGACATACGTCTTATACCCAGAGGTCTCTTTTTAAGGGAGGACATACGTCTTCTACCCAGAGGTCTCTTTTCAATGGAGGACATACGTCTTCTACCCAGAGGTCTCTTTTTAAGGGAGGACATACATCTTCTACCCAGAGGTCTCTTTTCAAGGGAGGACATACGTCTTCTACCCAGAGGTCTCTTTTTAAGGGAGGACATACGTCTTCTACCCAGAGGTCTCTTTTTAAGGGAGGACATACGTCTTCTACCCAGAGGTCTCTTTTTTGGTCTTTGAGACAACAGCATGAGGCCTGAGCCTTCTTGATGGTCAGGATCTGATGACCCACGTCTAGTCATAGCATTAGCCACCACTTCACTTAATATGTTTTTGGCTGCTGATTTTAAATGAGGTTTGGCTATGCTAATGCCTCTCTTCATAAAGGGTATAACCATCCTAAAGAGGTTACGATATATACCCCCTATCCCCGAACCATACATGGTCTGGGTTCCATAATAACCGGGAAATCCATTACCCACTTGATCAACATAGGATGATACATAGTGGTTAGGATCGAGATGGTATTTGTCTACCAAAACCATTTTATTTTTGTATTGAAATATATATATATTTTATTATTATTATTGTTTTTGTTTTTTATTAGATATGTAGAGAAGCTTTGACAGGTCTAAAGTGGAGTTTTACAATCACTTTTCCAGAAGTAAACTCTATATTTTGGTTCTGATCCGTTTTGATCTCAAGCTGAATGTTTTCAATATATTTATTTCTTACAGTTACGTAGTGTGGCTTGTCATAGTTAACACTGACTACATCCCCATCCTTGCCATCTATATGAACTGTTCTCAGGAGGGGTACATAACTGTCTCCTACCCTTTGATAGGATATGATGTCGGTATGCACAAACATGGTGTCAAACCCTGCATGCATATCCACAGGGTATGGGAATAATCTATCTGTCACAGCCACCCCTTTATTGGGCGTCGTCCCCAACATGGAGGATAAATGACCACTGGTCTGTATAGCTAGCTCATTACCCCCTGTGATTTATACACGTTGTTGAATAGGGTTGTAGGTCAACACTATTTTCATATGATTCAGGGCTAGGAGGCCGTTCATCTCAAAGACCATCCTCTCTACAGTTCTACAGAATCCTTTTTTTAAGCTGAACAGGTTTAGGGGGTTCAGATATCTTTTAAAAATAAAAATCACCGTCTTTTTCCTTGACATTATACCAACTATGGGGGTATGTAATCTCGCTGAGACCTACTTCCCAGGCCTCTGATAACTCGATAGGTTTTGGAAAATTGGTTGTAAAATCCAAACTTGTGTTATTCCTATATATATCTGCAGACGAATTACTGGGGAGAGTCGGGTAAAATCCACTGTGCTCCATGATGCACTCCAGTGTACACTGGAATGGAAGTGTGTTTATCATGCGTGAGGGTTTAAGTTTACGCCCCCTGCCTCCACGACCTCTTCCTCTAATACCCAAATGTTGAACTTTTTGGGGCCAGTTTTTCCAACGGACCAACACCCATTTTTTCCCCTTTTTTCTCTCTTTTGATCCAGAATCTTCTCCACATGAACGACTTTGTCTTTACCCATCTTTACCTTCTGGAGTTCCTTCTCGTAAAAGGACCCCTCTATATGCTCCCCATCATCATCTTTTAACTTGTAGACAGGAGGTATACGGGGTGAACATTCTGTAACTGTGAACAGCTCATCGCTGTAACCTTGCTCATATGTTTTGTCTAAAACACCCCTCAACTTGGAGATACGTTCCAAGTAACCAACTATGAATTTAAAATCAATGTCTTTCTTACGGTGAAGGGGATCAACCCATACAGATTTTTAAAGACATGAAAATAGTTATCCAAAGACACCTCATAGGGCTTCATACGAACACTCTTGTGGTAGCTGTAGTTATACCCCTTTACTAAATCTTGAACTATAGCCACATATCTACGGGTGTTGTGAGCCGTAAAGCATTTCCACATCCTCTCCTTCAATGTCCTGTTAAAGCGGGTGTCCTCTGCCCCACTCTTATTTTTTAAGACCCTTACAAAAGCTATTTTAGAGTAAAACGTCTATAACCGTTAGCATGTATCGATCTCCATCATTTTTTATCGGCAAGTGCCTGCATGTCACATAGATCAGCCTGAAACTGTGACAAGGGATGAATAGAAAAAAACTATATTTCGATGAAAATTGTTTTTCGCACAGGTTTATGCAAAGTGTAAGCATCCTGCTCTGCTAGCCAATCGGTCACTTGGTCATCGTTTAACCTGCTGCCTGTTTCTTCAGCTGTAGCTGTCTGGAACCTCTCCTTCCCACCCAAAGACCCTGGGTTAGAGGGGGTATAATACATGACCCTGGGTTAGAGGGGGTATAATACATGACCCTGGGTTAGAGGGGGTATAATACATGGCCTTGGGTTAGAGGGGGTATAATACATGACCCTGGGTTAGAGGGGGTATAATACATGACCCTGGGTTAAAGGGGGTATAATACATGACCCTGGGTTAGAGGGGGTATAATACATGACCCTGGGTTAGAGGGGGTATAATACATGACCCTGGATTAGAGGGGGTATAATACATGACCCTGGGTTAGAGGGGGTATAATACATGACCCTGGGTTAGAGGGGGTATAATACATGACCCTGGGTTAGAGGGGGTATAATACATGACCCTGGGTTAGAGGGGGTATAATGCATGACCCTGGGTTAGAGGGGGTATAATACATGACCCTGGGTTAGAGGGGGTATAATACATGACCCTGGGTTAGAGGGGGTATAATACATGACCCTGGGTTAGAGGGGGTATAATACATGACCCTGGGTTAGAGGGGGTATAATACATGACCCTGGGTTAGAGGGGGTATAATACATGACCCTGGGTTAGAGGGGGTATAATACATGACCCTGGGTTAGAGGGGGTATAATACATGACCCTGGGTTAGAGGGGGTATAATACATGACCCTGGGTTAGAGGGGGTATAATACATGACCCTGGGTTAGAGGGGGTATAATACATGACCCTGGGTTAGTGGGGGTATAATACATGACCCTGGGTTAGAGGGGGTATAATACATGACCCTGGGTTAGAATGGGTATAATACATGACCCTGGGTTAGAGGGGGTATAATACATGACCCTGGGTTAGAGGGGGTATAATACATGACCCTTGGTTAGAGGGGGTATAATACATGACCCTGGGTTAGAGGGGGTATAATACATGACCCTGGGTTAGAGGGGGTATAATACATGACCCTGGGTAAGAGGGGGTATAATACATGACCCTGGGTTAGTGGGGGTATAATACATGACCCTGGGTTAGAGGGGGTATAATACATGACCCTGGATTAGAGGGGGTATAATACATGACCCTGGGTTAGAGGGGGTATAATACATGACCCTGGGTTAGAGGGGGTATAATACATGACCCTGGGTTAGAGGGGGTATAATACATGACGCTGGGTTAGAGGGTGTATAATACATGACCCTGGGTTAAAGGGGGTATAATACATGGCCCTGGGTTAGAGGGGGTATAATACATGACACTGGGTTAGAGGGGGTAAAATACATGACCCTGGGTTAGAGGGGGTATAATACATGACCCTGGGTTAGAGGGGGTATAATACATGACCCTGGGTTAGAGGGGGTATAATACATGACCCTGGGTTAGAGGGGGTATAATACATGACCCTGGGTTAGAGGGGGTATAATACATGACCCTGGGTTAGAGGGGGTATAATACATGACCCTGGGTTAGAGGGGGTATAATACATGACACTGGGTTAGAGGGGGTATAATACATGACCCTGGGTTAGAGGGGGTATAATACATGACCCTTGGTTAGAGGGGGTATAATACATGACCCTGGGTTAGAGGGGGTATAATACATGACCCTGGGTTAGAGGGGGTATAATACATGACCCTGGGTTAGAGGGGGTATAATACATGACCCTGAGTTAGAGGGGGTATAATACATGACCCTGGGTTAGAGGGGGTATAATACATGGCCCTGGGTTAGAGGGGGAATAATACATGACCCTGGGTTAGAGGGGGTATAATACATGACCCTGGGTTAAAGGGGGTATAATACATGACCCTGGGTTAGAGGGGGTATAATACATGACCCTGGGTTAGAGGGGGTATAATACATGACCCTGGATTAGAGGGGGTATAATACATGACCCTGGGTTAGAGGGGGTATAATACATGACCCTGGGTTAGAGGGGGTATAATACATGACCCTGGGTTAGAGGGGGTATAATACATGACCCTGGGTTAGAGGGGGTATAATACATGACCCTGGGTTAGTGGGGGTATAATACATGACCCTGGGTTAGAGGGGGTATAATACATGACCCTGGGTTAGAGGGGGTATAATACATGACCCTGGGTTAGAGGGGGTATAATACATGACCCTGGGTTAGAGGGGGTATAATACATGACCCTTGGTTAGAGGGGGTATAATACATGACCCTGGGTTAGAGGGGGTATAATACATGACCCTGGGTAGGAGGGGGTATAATACATGACCCTGGGTTAGAGGGGGTATAATACATGACCCTGGGTTAGTGGGGGTATAATACATGACCCTGGGTTAGAGGGGGTATAATACATGGCCCTGGGTTAGAGGGGGTATAATACATGACCCTGGGTTAGAGGGGGTATAATACATGACCCTGGGTTAGAGGGGGTATAATACATGACCCTGGGTTAGAGGGGGTATAATACATGACCCTGGGTTAGAGGGGGTATAATACATGACCCTGGGTTAGAGGGGGTATAATACATGGCCCTGGGTTAGAGGGGGTATAATACATGACACTGGGTTAGAGGGGGTATAATACATGACCCTGGGTTAGAGGGGGTATAATACATGACCCTGGGTTAGAGGGGGTATAATACATGACCCTGGGTTAGAGGGGGTATAATACATGACCCTGGGTTAGAGGGGGTATAATACATGACCCTGGGTTAGAGGGGGTATAATACATGACCCTGGGTTAGAGGGGGTATAATACATGACCCTGGGTTAGAGGGGGTATAATACATGACACTGGGTTAGAGGTGGTATAATACATGACCCTGGGTTAGAGGGGGTATAATACATGACCCTTGGTTAGAGGGGGTATAATACATGACCCTGGGTTAGAGGGGGTATAATACATGACCCTGGGTTAGAGGGGGTATAATACATGACCCTGGGTTAGAGGGGGTATAATACATGACCCTGGGTTAGAGGGGGTATAATACATGACCCTGGGTTAGAGGGGGTATAATACATGGCCCTGGGTTAGAGGGGGTATAATACATGACCCTGGGTTAGAGGGGGTATAATACATGACCCTGGGTTAGAGGGGGTATAATACATGACCCTGGGTTAGAGGGGGTATAATACATGACCCTGGGTTAGAGGGGGTATAATACATGACCCTGGGTTAGAGGGGGTATAATACATGACCCTGGGTTAGAGGGGGTATAATACATGGCCCTGGGTTAGAGGGGGTATAATACATGACCCTGGGTTAGAGGGGGTATAATACATGACCCTGGGTTAGAGGGGGTATAATACATGACCCTGGGTTAGAGGGGGTATAATACATGACCCTGGGTTAGAGGGGGTATAATACATGACCCTGGGTTAGAGGGGGTATAATACATGACCCTGGGTTAGAGGGGGTATAATACATGTTTTTAATCAGCTGCTCAGCCATCCTTCTGGCCTCTTTGATGACCATAACAATAATCCACCCATTTCAAATAACGACAACATTTCATTTGCATTTTTGCATTTTATTTTTGCGTACATTTTTATGTATTACGTACCCATTCAGTTTAGGTTGTAAAGACATATCTAGGATGATCAATGGAAACAGGATGCACATGAGCTCAATTTCCAGTCTCAAAGCAAAGGGTCTGAATACATCTGTAAATAAGGCATTTCATTTTTTTTTTTTATACATTTTTTCTAAAAACCTGTTTTCACTTCATCATAATGGGGTATTGTGTGTAGATATATGAGGATTATTATTTTTTTTTTTTAATAAGGCTGTAATGTAACAAAATGTGGAAAAAGGGAAGGGGTCTGAATACTTTCCGAATGCACTGTATATGGGAAATGCCATTTGGAAGATATATTCTTGTTTTACTGAACCATCACAATAATAAATTGAATTTTAGACCACTCATTTTGGACATACTTGGACATTGTCCCAGGTCATTGAGAACGTTCCGTACATCACATTTTCCTCCTGTGAATAGGCCAGTCTCCTCTTAAATATCTTAGTCTGGAATTAACATTGACATTACTGACATACACGTAATAACCACTCATTGTACTCATAAATAAGGTAGCCTGTGTAATCACCTTGAAATAATAGAATTAGGAAATAGGCTGAATCAAAATTGTGTTTACATATGTTTAAGACTCACACTTACCTCAGCCTGTTTCTTCCACTTCATGATCTGGGTATCATTGCCGACCCTCAACCTGTTAACATGTCCTCTAGTGGCATCAGAACATAGGCAGATGGCCATGGAGTTCAGAGTGATTAATATCTTCTCCCAGCATCCTCCCCTCCACAGCTCCATCTCCAGGCATGTTGGTACAAACGTCATTATATTTTGCCTGCTGGTGAACAAGGCCATTGACAGCACCATCCATGTCCCTCTGTCAAGGAGGTCCTGCTTCTTAGGTTGAAAGTCGTCTCTGAAAAGAGGAGACATTAGAAGGTTTCTTCTCTTAGTTTTGTCTTTTGTCTCGGACAAGGCTTACATGTCAGAGGCGTACTTACTTTACTAATTTACTTGTAGAAATGGTACAACTATATACAACATGTCAATTGTGAAATGATTGATATTGGACATCTAGTGTGAACATGATATTGAGTTAATCCTCACATTGTGGTGATTTCTCTAGCTTTGATGAGGTCTACTTTGAGGTTTCTGGCCTGGGGAAGGGTTGCCCTCTAACAGGTGGTCATCAAAGGTGCCTTCTCCTCTGCCCCACGCCAGAGTCTCACTCCAGGAAAAGGTCTGAAAGACCTCTGTCTCCACCGGTTGGGACAAGGGACCATCTTTTTCCTGCACTAACTCCATTCTCTGAAAGTACATAGAAATCACACAAACCTATGATCCTACATTGTAGATATATGTTATGGCATATCAACTGAATTATAATCTCATGTCTAAAAAAACAATCACTCTTATCACATACTTCTACTACCTTACCTCTTGATGATGTCCTCTTTGTACTTCTTCACGTGTGACCTCATAAACAAAGCATGGAGGTATTGATGTCAATCCAGGTAATATCTGGCCCTGGCAAGGGGACCAGATCCATAGACTGGAGGTGTCCTCTTCACCTCGGGGACAGGGGACTTTGTTGGTCTTCCAGACAATCTCACCTTCTTCACCTTAGCTGGTGTAACAGCCAATCTCACCTTCTTCACCTTAGCTGGTGTAACAGCCAATCCCACCTTCTTCACCTTAGCTGGTGTACCAGCCAATCTCACCTTCTTCACCTTAGCTGGTGTAACAGCCAATCTCACCTTCTTCACCTTAGCTGGTGTAACAGCCAATCCCACCTTCTTCTCCTTAGCTGGTGTAACAGACAATCTCACCTTCTTCTCCTTAGCTGGTGTAACAGCCAATCCCACCTTCTCCTCCTTAGCTGGTGTAACAGCCAATGTCCTCTTCTTACCCTTCTTCTGGGTCTTGGTTCTTAGTGTGGCCAATCAGCACGGCCGGCACAGAAATGAGGTTTTAGATGGAGACACAGGATCCAGTGGTCTGGCAGTAGGAGGACTGGTCAGGGACAAAACACTTGTCCTATTGTACCCTCCTCTGCCTTTAACTCATTCTAAACTACAACCTACATATTGATTCTCAGACATATTGTCCTCACAACTGTCTGTCTCTCCCTATCTCTCAATACTGTATGTATGTGTGTGTGTGTGTGTGTGTGTGTGTGTGTGTGTGTGTGTATGTGTGTGTGTGTGTGTGTGTGTGTGTCTGTGTGTGTGTGTGTGTGTGTGTGTGTATAGTAAATGCTATATATCTATTATATGGTTATATATTGATAATTATATATTATATTTATATAAATGACGGTAGTGTGTATATATATATAAATATAATGTGTAAAACTAGCAGTGTGAATGTTAAAACAATAAATGTTATAGAATAAGAGTTTACTGCAAATAATAAGTAATTTAGTGAATAATGGAACAAATGTAGTGAATGTGTGTTTGTAAATGAAACCTAGGCTATACAATTATTGTAATATGTAAAATAAACATATCTTTCTATGATTTATCTTTCCTGGTTGTTATTTCTCAGTGTCTCTGGACAGAAAATGTGCCAAGTCAATAAAGTTATGCGCCACATTTTGTGTTTACTGACGCCTGTAATGATCTGCAAAATGTTGATTGGTTGACACAGCATCTGTAGATTGTGTGATTTGATTGGACATTGAGTATTTGGAGACCTAGGCCTACGTCATTGGATATTCAATTGACACATGCGCTGAGTTTCCACCTTCGAGAAGATTGCAAGCCACAGCACTCAGTTGATTAAGACGGGAAGATTTCTAGCTAAGGTGACGATAGAGTCCCCTGGTGCAAACAAGGAGTACGGTGGAAGTAACTTTAGACAAAGATTCGGATGGAGAGCCTCGTAAATGGCGTCCCTTGAGAAAGCAAGAACAAGATGTATGTCAGGAGAAGTGCAGTATTATCACAAGGAGATGTATACTTGGAATACGGAGGAGGAATGGAGGGAAAAAGAGAGGCAGAGGAGGTCTAAGAGAGAGAGGGAGGAAGATTCTGAGCTTGAGTCGGTTAAAAATGGCGGGAAAAGGGAGAAGGTTTGTTAAAGAAGAATGGTAGAAAATGTAAGCAGAGTGAGCTGCTCAATCAGGAAACTAATAGGACCACTACTAGACCTGGGTTCAAATAGTATTTGTTTTCCGTCAAACACTTTGAGCATTTGATTAAATTTTTGAATGTTTGCACTTTTGGCAATATTCCATTGGTTTCATTGTGCCAGGCAAGCTCAATCAAGCCCAGCTAAGGCATTTGTAAGAAAACAAATCCTATTTGAACCCAGGTATACATTATACATACCCATGCGTTAGTAAACTACAGAGAAGAACAGACAATCCATGTTCCAGTGTAAAGATGTACATAATGTCTGCTGTTGAATGTTTATTACAGTTCTACATACCTTTAGTACATAGTGGGGTTGAGTTGCTTTGTTGAGCTCAGTTCATTGTTAAAGCACCTTTAGTACATAGTGGGGTTGAGTTGCTTTGTTGAGCTCAGTTCATTGTTAAAGCACCTTTAGTACATAGTGGGGTTGAGTTGCTTTGTTGAGCTCAGTTCATTGTTAAAGCACCTTTAGTACATAGTGGGGTTGAGTTGCTTTGTTGAGCTCAGTTCATTGTTAAAGCACCTTTAGTACATAGTGGGGTTGAGTTGCTTTGTTGAGCTCAGTTCATTGTTAAAGCACCTTTAGTACATAGTGGGGTTGAGTTGCTTTGTTGAGCTCAGTTCATTGTTAAAGCACCTTTAGTACATAGTGGGGTTGAGTTGCTTTGTTGAGCTCAGTTCATTGTTAAAGCACCTTTAGTACATAGTGGGGTTGAGTTGCTTTGTTGAGCTCAGTTCATTGTTAAAGCACCTTTAGTACATAGTGGGGTTGAGTTGCTTTGTTGAGCTCAGTTCATTGTTAAAGCACCTTTAGTACATAGTGGGGTTGAGTTGCTTTGTTGAGCTCAGTTCATTGTTAGAGCACCTTTAGTACATAGTGGGGTTGAGTTGCTTTGTTGAGCTCAGTTCATTGTTAAAGCACCTTTAGTACATAGTGGGGTTGAGTTGCTTTGTTGAGCTCAGTTCATTGTTAGAGCACCTTTAGTACATAGTGGGGTTGAGTTGCTTTGTTGAACTCAGTTCATTGTTAAAGCACCTTTAGTACATAGTGGGGTTGAGTTGCTTTGTTGAGCTCAGTTCATTGTTAGAGCACCTTTAGTACATAGTGGGGTTGAGTTGTTTTGTTGAGCTCAGTTCATTGTTAGAGCACCTTTAGTACATAGTGGGGTTGAGTTGCTTTGTTGAGCTCAGTTCATTGTTAGAGCACCTTTAGTACATAGTGGGGTTGAGTTGCTTTGTTGAGCTCAGTTCATTGTTAGAGCACCTTTAGTACATAGTGGGGTTGAGTTGCTTTTTTGAGCTCAGTTCATTGTTAGAGCACCTTTAGTACATAGTGGGGTTGAGTTGCTTTGTTGAGCTCAGTTCATTGTTAGAGCACCTTTAGTACATAGTGGGGTTGAGTTGCTTTTTTGAGCTCAGTTCATTGTTAGAGCACCTTTAGTACATAGTGGGGTTGAGTTGCTTTGTTGAGCTCAGTTCATTGTTAGAGCACCTTTAGTACATAGTGGGGTTGAGTTGCTTTGTTGAGCTCAGTTCATTGTTAGAGCACCTTTAGTACATAGTGGGGTTGAGTTGCTTTGTTGAGCTCAGTTCATTGTTAGAGCGCTTGTTGTTTTCATACTTTCTCCTCTGTGCCAAAGAGATAAAGCTGTGAAATCAGCGTTTAGGGAAAAAGCCAACATTTTAAAAACATTTTTAAATGTTTATTTTGCTTTACTATAGAGTAGTGTCAACTCCTAGCTTGTCATTGTCAAGTCAAACATGACAATTCCATAAAGAGTTGGGAAGAAAGCAAGAACAGACTGGCCACCAGGCTAGTCATCTCCTTCAGACAAAGTTCATTCATAAACAACAACAGGTTTCTTGATGAAGGAAAATGGGGATATGTTTAGGATACAACAAATTATAATTGTGTTAATGAACGAATGAGCATTACTGTTTTAAATCTTTGTGATACACCAAATACAACTACTGTATTGGCTACTAGGATTCTGAAATGAAAATGGTGTTTTGTCTCAGCCAGTCTTCTACTGTATAGCCTGGTTGGTGGAGTTATTAAATGATTTTAACAATGCTAGTGACTTGGATCTTGTACGTGTGGCCTTTCTGTGCAAAGAAGACTTTGCAGCTTTTTGGTTAAAATTCATTTAAATAAAAACCTTTGAAAGAATATTTCATTAATCCACTCCAAACTGGCCTGATTGACACAGCTGCAATACTGATGTTAACCACAGGGTGGGGCTGTAATGCAGAGGAACTGTTGTGAGACAGTTGTGGTATTACAAACAGGGCCCCGTGTAGCTCGGTTGGTAGAGCATGGCGTTTGCAACGCCAGGGTTGTGGGTTTGATTTCCACGGGGGGCCACTATGAAAAAAATTTATGCACTCACTAACTGTAAGTTGCTCTGGAGAAGAGCGTCTACTAAAGTGTGTGTGTGTGTGTGAGTGTGTGTGTGTGACATTCCACTCTAGACTTGACATTGTTTACAATGCTGACAGATGGATCTATAATGAGGTACAGAATACATATCTAGTTGAACCAACCACAGATGGATCTATAATGAGGTGCAGAATACATATCTAGGTGAACCAACCGCAGATGGATCTATAATGAGGTACATAATACATATCTAGGTGAACCAACCGCAGATGGATCTATAATGAGGTACATAATACATATCTAGTTGAACCAACCACAGATGGATCTATAATGAGGTACATAATACATATCTAGGTGAACCAACCGCAGATGGATCTATAATGAGGTACAGAATACATATCTAGCTGAACCAACCACAGATGGATCTATAATGAGGTACAGAATACATATCTAACTGAACCAACCATAGAACCAATGAAAGCTCTTGTGTGTCGATATCTTCACTAGTTGTTCCTGGCACCAAACCTGTAAACAATCAGGATCAATTGAACTTCAGATACCCACCTGGATCCCTTCTGCTGGAAACGTGGCAACAAGATACACACACAAACACTAAATATTTCAACAGAAATCAAGGGGTACATTTAAATGTGGTAATGGCAAAACAAGGTCTGAAAAGTGGTTTCTAACAATAAAAAGTAAGGAACAAGTTGTTTTTATCACATTGAATATTAACTTTGTAGTAGAGTGGAGTTGCTTGTTAAACATCATACAGATCACTATTCATCCAAACAACATCCAGTCCTTGCCACAGTGCTGCTGCTTGGAGCTAGGGTTGGGTTAGGGATAGAGTTGGGTTAGGGTTAGGGATAGGGTTGGGTTACGGTTAGGGATAGAGTTGGGTTAGGGTTAGGGATAGAGTTGGGTTAGGGTTAGGGATAGAGTTGGGTTACGGTTAGGGATAGGGTTGGGTTAGGGTTAGGGATAGAGTTGGGTTAGGGTTAGGGTTAGGGATTGAGTTGGGTTACGGTTAGGGATAGGGTTGGGTTAGGGTTAGGGATAGAGTTGGGTTAGGGTTAGGGATAGAGTTGGGTTAGGGTTAGGGTTAGGGATTGAGTTGGGATAGGGATTGAGTTGGGTTAGGGTTAGGGATAGAGTTGGGTTAGGGATTGAGTTGGGTTAGGGGGGTGGAGAGAGATCCTACCAGGGATTATTTATGTATGATGTTGGTAGAATGTATACATTGGGATAGTAGTAAGGATCCTACCAGGGATTATTTATGTATGATGTTGGTAGAATGTATACATTGGGATAGTAGTAAGGATCCTACCAGGGATTATTTATGTATGATGTTGGTAGAATGTATACATTGGGATAGTAGTAAGGATCCTACCAGGGATTATGTATGTATGATGTTGGTAGAATGTATACATTGGGATAGTAGTAAGGATCCTACCAGGGATTATTTATGTATGATGTTGGTAGAATGTATACATTGGGATAGTAGTAAGGATCCTACCAGGGATTATTTATGTATGATGTTGGTAGAATGTATAAATTGGGATAGTAGTAAGGATCCTACAAGGGATTATTTATGTATGATGTTGGTAGAATGTATACATTGGGACAGTATTAAGGATCCTACCAGGGATTATGTATGTATGATGTTGGTAGAATGTATACATTGGGATAGTAGTAAGGATCCTACCAGGGATTATTTATGTATGATGTTGGTAGAATGTATACATTGGGATAGTAGTAGGGATCCTACCAGGGATTATTTATGTATGATGTTGGTAGAATGTATACATTGGGATAGTAGTAAGGATCCTACCAGGGATTATTTATGTATGATGTTGGTAGAATGTATACATTGGGATAGTAGTAAGGATCCTACCAGGGATTATTTATGTATGATGTTGTTAGAATGTATACATTGGGATAGTAGTAAGGATCCTACCAGGGATTATTTATGTATGATGTTGGTAGAATGTATACATTGGGGTAGTAGTAAGGATCCTACCAGGGATTATGTATGTATGATGTTGGTAGAATGTATACATTGGGATAGTATTAAGGATCCTACCAGGAATTATGTATGTATGATGTTGGTAGAATGTATACATTGGGATAGTAGTAAGGATCCTACCAGGGATTATTTATGTATGATGTTGGTAGAATGAATACATTGGGATAGTTAGTAGTAAGAGGCCGGTGGGTAAATGACTAAGAATCAAGCCTCCTGTCAATTAGGGAGATTTGTTTCTTTATTGTGTGTTTAGTTGTACCTTTACCTTCCTGTAGTCGCTCATTTGGAAGGATTCTGTATGTAGGAATTGTCTAATATCCCTCCCAATGTGTTCTCGCAAGGGAGGTATTGAACGGGGGTGTCAATTTTGATCGCTACCTTTTTGAGAAAAAAAGTATTACTTGTTAAACAATCTCTTTCTCTGAGCAATTGTATTAGTATAAAATCATTTAATTTAATATTTTGGGACCCTATTGTATACTTCTAAGTTAGAGATATGTTGAAACTGGATCCATCATAATGATTCAACATTTTATAGTATGCCATGGCCTTTACTGGCCAAAGGTTAAACTACTGTTATGTTAATGATATACTATGGTGTTGTGCCACTAGACTTTGACCAGATATTATTGCATCCAAAGATCAACTGTACCTAGAACATAGATACAGAGCCACTTGTCATCAGGAAGGTGCTCTCTCAGCACAACGGAAAATATCTCAATGATTTAACATGTTCTGGTTGTGAATACAGGCTACAAGGTAAGACTCTTCCAAGGGATTATTGTAAAGTGTGTCGGGAAATTAAATATATGGTGTTATTATAGTATAGAGAATGACAGTAAAACACTCAGACCTAACAGTCCATTTCACCTGGGACAGGTACGTGACAGTTCAATCATACAAAATGGCGCTAACTGGGCGTAGGCAAGTCAAATTCAAAAACATATTGTTGTTCATATCTCGTATTATAGGATTCGTATATCGTGGTTATTTTACAATTTGTAAAAATGTTAATGTATCATAGTTCTAAATAATCTTTCAAAATATCATAACATTTGTTGTTTTCAAAATTACAATGAGCTCCTGCTTCCTGTGTAATTTGGTATGAAACCTGAACGTACTTTTCTTAACATTGATATTATGAATTAAATTCAATAATAGTATAATAATATCAGACCTGTTGAACAAAGCAACACACTAGAATGAGTGGAATTATTACAAGAGAAAGTGAGACATTATTATTATTATTATTATTATTATTATTATTATTATTATTATTATTATTATTATTAGTTCCACTACATGGAGAAAAGGTGAAAAATATCAGTCATGACTACATGTTGATGTGATTGCATTAAATCATCTGACTGTTTGGATGTGTCTGTTAGACATTCTAGAATTAGTTGTCACTGTGTTCCCCACAACCAACATGCTGCATCTCTGTTTAGGGGTCAGTGGTCTAAAATGAGTCTCTCTGGGGAGAGAGAGGAGGGGGGCCCTGCCTCTAAAATGAGTCTCTCTGGGGAGAGAGAGGAGGGGGGCCCTGCCTCTAAAATGACTCTTTCTAGGGAACATGACACCAAAGCTAAGAGGTAAGATGACAATGTAGTTTAAGAATTTATAAAGAGTTTATTTCTAAAACGTTATATCCACAATTTTTTCACGTTTGTTATTTTACATCAGAAATGATTGCTTATGGGTACCTTCATGTGTCTGTCAAATATTGTTGTTCTAAGATTTTAATTAATAGATTTTTGTTTTGCAAAATGCTATATAGCTGTAATGAAATGTTTGTATCCTGTATATTTGACTGTGATATGTGGATGTCTCACCAGCAGACACACACACACACACACACACACACACACACACACACACACACACACACACACACACACACACACACACACACACACACACACACACACACACACACACACACACACACACACACACACACACACACACACACACACAAACACACACACACACACACAAACATCTTTACCAGCATACACACACATCTTTACCAGCATACACACACATCTATAGAAGTTTTGCATGACACAATCATTGTCTAATGATTGTGTCATGTCTAATATGATGTCATGCAGAACCTTATTGTTTTTACTAATTCTGATCGTTGTTACAAGCGGAATTTTGACAATACTACCGTCAAATCAACACACTCTTCACTCCTGTTTTAACCAAAAAAGGTTATATCGCTTGCTTAATATATGGAACCATTAAAAGTTCTATATAGAAACCTTTTATAGGGTTCTTTGATCAGAACGCTAGAGGTTCTTCTTCACTGAACCAAAATGGTTCCATATAGAACCCTGCATGGTGTCATTTATGAATTATGGCTACTACTATTAAATAGGAATATTTTTTAGCTAAGAATATAATTCAGGAATGGTTGAAAAATCCCAATATTCATAAAAAATTATCCTTAGAAATAGCAGTGCTGGGGATTTGGAAAACCATAGTCAGTCAATCAAAATTAGAATAATGCTCTTATGAAAAACATTGACCTTTAATTTAGTCTGTGGATACTATGCGACTAGAAAGGTTAAAAATGCATGTAAGAAATCACAGCGCAGTTGAAAAAAATATGGCAGGTGGAAATCAAAAGAGGATGTTCTACGTAGATAGGTGGGCGGGGCTGAGAGTAGCAGAAGGGTGGGATTACAAGGAGGAGCAAGAGTGCCATAAACCCATACAGTTTTTTGCCATAAAACCCTAAACCTAACAATCAATCAAATGTATTTATAAAGCCCTTTTTACATCAGCAGATGTCACAAAGTGCTATACAGAAACTCTTACCCTACTTATAACCTATTTTAGCCGTAACCCTAACCCCTACTTCTACGGTAGGGTAGCCTAGAACACTTTTAGAAACTAGTTTAGTAATAATATTATCTTAGTAAATACAATTATAGTACTTAGTAAATACAATTATAGTACTTAGTCAATACAATTATAGTACTAAATAGCATTTTGATTATTTTGTTAATCAAAACCTTTCTAAGCGTTTTGCTGTTAGTTTTTCTGTTATTACATTTACATTTACATTTTAGTCATTTAGCAGACGCTCTTATCCAGAGCGACTTACAGGAGCAATTAGGGTTAAGTGCCTTGCTCAAGGGCACATTTACGTCATTTAGCAGACGCTCTTATCCAGAGCGACTCACAAATTGGTGCATTCACCCTATAGCCAGTGTGATAACCACTTTACAATTTTTTTTTTTTGGGGGGGGGGGGGGGTGGGGGGGGGGGTATAAGGATTACTTTATCCTATCCCAGGTATTCCTTAAAGAGGTGGGGTTTCAAATGTCTCCGGAAGGTGGTGAGTGACTCCGCTGTCCTGGCGTCGTGAGGGAGCTTGTTCCACCATTGGGGTGCCAGAGCAGCGAACAGTTTTGACTGGGCTGAGCGGGAACTATGCTTCCGCAGAGGAAGGGGAGCCAGCAGGCCAGAGGTGGATGAACGCAATGCCCTCGTTTGGGTGTAGGGACTGATCAGAGCCCGAAGGTACAGAGGTGCCGTTCCCCTCACTGCTCCATAGGCAAGCACCATGGTCTTGTAACGGATGCGAGCTTCAACTGGAAGCCAGTGGAGTGTGCGGAGGAGGGGGGTGACGTGAGAGAACTTGGGAAGGTTGAACACCAGACGGGCTGCGGCGTTCTGGATGAGTTGTAGGGGTTTAATGGCACAGGCAGGGAAGCCAGCCAACAGCGAGTTGCAGTAATCCAGACGGGAGATGACAAGTGCCTGGATTAGGACCTGTGCCGCTTCCTGTGTAAGGCAGGGTCGTACTCTTCGAATGTTGTAGAGCATGAACCTGCAGGAGCGGGTCACCGCCTTGATGTTAGCGGAGAACGACAGGGTGTTGTCCAGGGTCACGCCAAGGCTCTTCGCACTCTGGGAGGAGGACACAACGGAGTTGTCAACCGTGATGGCGAGATCATGGAACGGGCAGTCCTTCCCCGGGAGGAAGAGCAGCTCCGTCTTGCCAGGGTTCAGCTTGAGGTGGTGATCCGTCATCCATACTGATATGTCTGCCAGACATGCAGAGATGCGATTCGCCACCTGGTTATCAGAAGGGGGAAAGGAGAAGATTAGTTGTGTATCGTCAGCGTAGCAATGATAGGAGAGGCCATGTGAGGATATGACAGAGCCAAGTGACTTGGTGTATAGGGAGAAAAGGAGAGGGCCTAGAACTGAGCCCTGGGGGACACCAGTGGTGAGAGCACGTGGTGCGGAGACAGCTTCTCGCCACGCCACTTGGTAGGAGCGACCGGTCAGGTAGGACGCAATCCAGGAGTGAGCCGCGCCGGAGATGCCCAGCTCGGAGAGGGTGGAGAGGAGGATCTGATTGTTCACAGTATCAAAGGCAGCAGACAGGTCTAGAAGGACAAGAGCAGAGGAGAGAGAGTTAGCTTTAGCAGTGCGGAGAGCCTCCGTGACACAGAGAAGAGCAGTCTCAGTTGAATGACCAGTCCTGAAACCTGACTGGTTTGGATCAAGAAGGTCATTCTGAGAGAGATAGCAAGAGAGTTGGCTAAAGACGGCACGCTCAATAGTTTTGGAAAGAAAAGAAAGAAGGGATACTGGTCTGTAGTTGTTGACATCAGTGGGATCGAGTGTTGGTTTTTTGAGAAGGGGAGCAACTCTCGCTCTCTTGAAGACGGAAGGGACATGGCCAGCGGTCAAGGATGAGTTGATCAGCGAGGTGAGGTAGGGGAGAAGGTCACCGGAGATGGTCTGGAGAAGAGAGGAGGGGATGGGGTCAAGCGGGTAGGTTGTTGGGCGGCCTGCAGTCACAAGTCGCAGGATTTTATCTGGAGAGAGAGGGGAGAAAGAAGTCAAAGCATAGGGTAGGGCAGTGTGAGTAGGACCAGCAGTGTCATTAGACTTAACAAACGAGGATCGGATGTCGTCAACCTTCTTTTCAAAGTGGTTGACGAAGTCATCCACAGAGAGAGAGGGGGGGGGGGGGGGGGGATTCAGGAGGGAGGAAAATGTGGCAAAGAGCTTCCTAGGGTTAGAGGCAGATGCTTGGAATTTAGAGTGGTAGAAAGTGGCCTTAGCAGCAGAAACAGATGAAGAAAATGTAGAGAGGAGGGAGTGAAAAGATGCCAGGTCAGCAGGGAGTTTAGTTTTCTTCCATTACCGCTCCGCTGCCCGGAGCTCTGTTCTGTGAGCTCGCAATGAGTCATCGAGCCACGGAGCTGGAGGGGAGGACCGAGCCGGCCGGGAGGATAGGGGACACAGAGAGTCAAAGGATGCAGAAAGGGAGGAGAGGAGGGTTGAGGAGGCAGAATCAGGAGATTGGAGGGAGAAGGATTGAGCAGAGGGAAGAGATGATAGGATGGAAGAGGAGAGAGTAGTGGGAGAGAGAGAGCGAAGGTTGCGGCAGCGCATTACCATCTGTGTAGGGGCAGAGTGAGTAGTGTTGGAGGAGAGCGAGAGAGAAAAGGAAACAAAGTAGTGGTCGGAGACATGGAGGGGAGTTGCAGTGAGATTAGTAGAAGAGCAGCATCTAGTAAAGATGAGGTCAAGCGTATTGCCTGCCTTGTGAGTAGGGGGGGACGGTGAGAGGGTGAGGTCAAAAGAGGAGAGGAGTGGAAAGAAGGAGGCAGAGAGAAATGAGTCAAATGTGGACATAGGGAGGTTGAAATCCCCCAAAACTGTGAGGGGTGAGCCATCCTCAGGAAAGGAACTTATCAAGGCGTCAAGCTCATTGATGAACTCTCCAAGGGAACCTGGAGGGCGATAGATGACAAGGATATTAAGCTTAAATGGGCTAGTGACTGTGACAGCATGGAATTCAAATGAGGAGATAGACAGGTGGGTTAGGGGAAAAATTGAGAATGTCCACTTGGGAGAGATGAGGATTCCTGTGCCACCACCCCTCTGACCAGATGCTCTCCGGGTATGCGAGAACACATGGTCAGACGAGGAGAGAGCAGTAGGAGTAGCAGTGTTTTCAGTGGTAATCCATGTTTCCGTCAGCGCCAGGAAGTCGAGGGACTGGAGGTTAGCATAGGCTGGGATGAAGTCAGCTTTGTTGGCAGCAGAACGGCAGTTCCAGAGGCTGCCTGAGACCTGGAACTCCAGGTGTGGGGTGCGTGCAGGGACCACCAGGTTAGAGAGGCAGCAGCCACGCGGTGTGAGGCGTTTGTGTAGCCTGTGCAGAGAGGAGAGAACAGGGATAGGCAGAGGCATAGTTGACAGGCTGTAGCAAATGGCTACAATAATGCAGAGGAGATCGGAATGAAATGAACTAAACATCTGGAAGAGGAGAGAGCAGGGCCTCCCTCACCAAAACTTCCACCTCAGAAACTATAATTGTTTCACTGAACCACCCGAGCAAAAAACTCTCCCAACTTCCACCTTTAGAAATCAGAATTGTTGTGAACCACAGTGGTTCAATGTTTAAAGGAGTAGACTCAACCCACTTTATTCAGCTAGCTAACTATGACACCATAGCTAACTAGCATGCTAGCATCCAATAACACACAGTTTAGCACCAACACTTGGTCACAACAAACCACCAATAGTGTGTTAACACACTAAGCAGATAATTCGTGTCCGTGTCTAGTTCCTTTCATAACGCAGCAATAATTAAACGTTGGCTAGCTTAGCACAAATATATTGTATTTAGCTGCCACAGTACAGCACACAATGGCTACTGTGTTGACTCTGTTCGAAAAACGGCTAGCTAGCTAGCTTCGTGCTACACCGAAGACAATGCCAACCTACAGTAACTACCCACAACAGCCCACGATGCCTAACTATGACACCATAGCTAACTAGCATGCTAGCATCCAATAACACACAGTTTAGCACCAATACTTGGTTACAACAGACTACCAATAGTGTGTTAACACACTAAACAGATCATTCGTGTCCGTGTCTAGTTCCTTTCATAACGCAGCAATAATTAAACGTTGGCTAGCTAGCATAAGTATATTGTATTTAGCTACTACAGTAACCTATAGTAGATAAATGCATAAATGACTCAAAATCCATTTAGTACAAGGTTACAGTTTGTTTTAGACAGCACTGTGTGCTAATTTCCTGAAGAACCTTGTCTTCACTGTATTACTTCAATCAAAAAACAATTGTATTTCCTGTTCACACCATAGCAACATTTATTGATAAAGACAGCAACTAGTGAATGTGTCTGAATATTAGTACACATGTAGAAAACTGATAATCATTACATTCAGCTTCAAAACAGTAGTGCGACCGTGAAATTGTCTCTCTGATGCACCCGCACTGTCCTCACTTAAGTCCGTCGACGCTGACCGAGAGTAGCCGCCATTTTACCAGCATGGGAATTCAATAATCTCAAATAAATTGATTATTTATTAAACTAAAATTAGAAAATTATGTACATTCACTCAGACAAACGAAAAATCTCTAGCTATGTGACTTGTAAAATAGTTTTTATCACGTTCTTTCACTTACTTGGTTTGACACAAAACTAACACATCAAACCTTTACCAAACATGATAATACCTTAACGGATGTGTTACCAAACATGGTATGACATGTTCTTTCGACATTAGAAAGTTTAAACGTGCTATTACATACCTGTAGTAATACAATGAAACGGACACAAAGGTTATCTTCTTGACTGCACAGTTCTGGCGCTTTCTTTTTATTAGTTATTTTATGCTATTTATTATTGAAAGGTAGAACGCTTGATAAATAAGACATATTTGAAATACACTTTATTTCTCAGCTGCCTCACCAATGTCTACATTAATTAATAACTTTTAATTGCTAAATATTTCCCATAGATGGCAGCATAAGACCACGAAGCATCAGTTATAGGCTACAAGCAGCAATATGATTGACATAAAATAGCAGGCAACCAAATACTATATGTCCCATGATTTTCTAAAGTGGTCACTCATTACTTTAGTTAGCTATATATCTCGTATTAGGCCTGTGATGCTTTTGGAAGAGCAATTAAATTGTGACTATAGCAGGTGTTGAACCCCTGATAAATAATCACTAGTCAGATGCGCTAACCTCAACCCTAGTATACATGCATTATAAAACATGATCTTAATATCTGATATTGGGAGTAAACAACCTCAGAATAGAAAAGACAAGAGTGCGTCTTCCAGCCGGCCAATAAATTACATCATGCAACCCTCGCGGTTAGCAAATGTACCTCAACATGCCCCTCGCTTGTGCTAGAAGGCAGAGTGCTCGCTGCTGGTTGATGAATCTGACAATGAATATACTAGGAAAATACGTTTTTCTCGACCAGAGGTGACTAAATTACTGTTCAGGCTTATTGATAATTGTTATATTAATGAAGTATAATTTCAAAACATGACCATAAAAACAGGTAATAATAAACATGAATCATCATTATATTATTTCACAGTAATCTTATCTTAAATGCTTTTTCAGTCGTTCCTCTTGCGTTAGCAGTGTGGAAAGGGACAGTAAAAAGCGTGTGCAGGAGTTTTCCTGTGAGGGGGAGTGGTGGTGTTACTAAAGTAGTAATTACTCAGAATTTCAAAATATGACATTTTCTAGTTCATTTTACCACTTAAAACCATAACATAACAATTTATAGCATAACAAACAATGAAACTGACATAAACCAAAAACACCATACATTTAGTTAACTATATATATACACTGCTCAAAAAAATTAAGGGAACACTTAAACAACACAATGTAACTCCAAGTCAATCACACTTCTGTGAAATCAAACTGTCCACTTAGGAAGCAACACTGATTGACAATACATTTCACATGCTGTTGTGCAAATGGAATAGACAACAGGTGGACATTATAGGCAATTAGCAAGACACCCCCAATAAAGAAGTGGTTCTGCAGGTGGTGAACACAGACCACTTCTCAGTTCCTATGCTTCCTGGCTGATGTTTTGGTCACTTTTGAATGCTGGCGGTGCTTTCACTCTAGTGGTAGCATGAGACGGAGTCTACAACCCACACAAGTTGCTCAGGTAGTGCAGCTCATCCAGGATGGCACATCAATGCGAGCTGTGACAAGAAGGTTTGCTGTGTCTGTCAGCATAGTGTCCAGAGCATGGAGGTGCTACCAGGAGACAGGCCAGTACATCAGGAGATGTGGAGGAGGCCGTAGGAGGGCAACAACCCAGCAGCAGGACCGCTACCTCCGCCTTTGTGCAAGGAGGAGCAGGAGGAGCACTGCCAGAGTCCTGCAAAATGACCTCCAACAGGCCACACATGTGCATGTGTCTGCTCAAACGGTCAGAAACAGACTCCATGGGGGTGGTATGAGGGCCCGACGTCCACAGGTGGGGGTTGTGCTTACAGCCCAACACCGTGCAGGACGTTTGGCATTTGCCAGAGAACACCAAGATTGGCAAATTTGCCACTGGCGCACTGTGCTCTTCACAGATGAAAGCAGGTTCACACTTAGCACATGTGACAGACGTGACAGAGTCTGGAGACGCCGTGGAGAACGTTCTGCTGCCTGCAACATCCTCCATCATGACCGGTTTGGCAGGTGGGTCAGTCATGGTGTGGGGTGGCATTTCTTTGGGGGGCCGCACAGCCCTCCATGTGCTCGCCAGAGGTAGCCTGACTGCCATTAGATACCGAGATGAGATCCTCAGACCCCTTGTGAGACCATATGCTGGTGCATGTTGGCCCTGGGTTCCTCCTAATGCAAGACAATGCTAGACCTCATGTGGCTGGAGTGTGTCAGCAGTTCCTGCAAGAGGAAGGCATTGATGCTATGGACTGGCCCGCCCGTTCCCCAGACCTGAATCCAATTGAGCACATCTGGGACATCATGTCTCGCTCCATCCACCAACGCCACGTTGCACCACAGACTGTCCAGGAGTTGGCGGATGCTTTAGTCCAGGTCTGGGAGGAGATCCCTCAGGAGACCATCCGCCACCTCATCAGGAGCATGCCCAGGTGTTGTAGGGAGGTCATACAGGCACGTGGAGGTTACACACACTACTGAGCCTCATTTTGACTTGTTTTAAGGACATTACATCAAAGTTGGATCAGCCTGTAGTGTGGTTTTCCACTTTAATTCTGAGGGTGACTCCAAATCCAGACTTCCATGGGTTGATACATTTGATTTCCATTGATAATTTTTGTGTGATTTTGTTGTCAGCACATTCAACTATGTAAAGAAAAAAGTATTTAATAAGATTATTTCATTCATTCAGATCTAGGATGTGTTGTTTAAGTGTTCCCCCTATTTTTTTGAGCAGTGTATATATATGTATATCATATATATCGAGTAGCGCAGTGGTCTAAGGCACTTAATCGCAGTGCTAGCTGTGCCACTAGAGATCCTGGTTCGAATCCAGTTTCTGTCGTAGCCGGCCGCGACCGGGAGACTCGTGGGGCCCAGCGTTGTCCAGGGTAGGGGAGGGAATGGCCGGCAGTGATGTAGCTTGGTTGGTTGAGCATGGCGTTTGCAACGCCAGGGTTTTGGGTTTAATTCCCACGGGGGGCTAATATTAAAAATAATGTGTGCACTCACTAACTGTAAGTCGCTCTGGATAAGACTGTCTGCTAAATGATATATAATATTTATTTAGATGGGTGCCATTATCTGCCAAAGTAACACCACTGTAGATAAAGAAGAGCTCTCCAGTAGGTGAACCAAAACTTTCAAAGGCCATTTTCTCAAAATTGAGGTTACAAGTTTATCATCTTTCAAAGCAGAATTACTTTCCCATTGTTCCTCAACTGTAGTGTATTATATACCTTTTTCTAGCTGAGTCTCTACTTTTATCCAATGTAAAAAACACAATTTCAAATTTTGCTACATAAGTTCGAATCGAGCAGGTCGGCCACATTTGACTGTGTAAAACCTAGCAGTACTACTGAGGCAGATATATATTATTACTGTGTGAAAACCTAGCAGTACTTCTTATTTCTCTGAGAGTGAGACAGATATATATTATTACTGTGTAAAACCTAGCAGTACTACTTATTTCTCTGAGAGTGAGGCAGATATATAATTACTGTGTAAAACCTAGCAGTACTACTTATTTCTCTGAGAGTGAGGCAGATATATTATTACTGTGTAAAACCTAGCAGTACTACTTATTTCTCTGTGAGTGAGGCAGATATATAGCATTTTGCAAAAAAACATGATTATTTGTCTCTCTGAAATGAAACCATCAAGTGATAGATTTTAAACAAATACATGTCTGTCATTGAACAACCCATACCATGATTAGCTACTGACAAAACACACCAATCTCTTTCATAATTTCTTCAAACAATAAAAGATAATTTACGAACATTTCTGAAAATTGATACAGTGGGGAGAACAAGTATTTGATACACTGCCGATTTAGCAGGTTTTCCTACTTACAAAGCATGTAGAGGTCTGTAATTTTTATCGTAGGTACACTTCAACTGTGAGAGACAGAATCTAAAAGAAGAAAATCAAAAAGAAAATCACATTGTATGATTTTTAAGTAATTAATTTGCATTTTATTGCATGACATAAGTATTTGATACATCAGAAAAGCAGAACTTAATATTTGGTACAGAAACCTTTATTTGCAATTACAGATATCATACGTTTCCTGTAGGTCTTGACCAGGTTTGTACACATTGCAGCAGGGATTTTGGCCCACTACTCCATACAGACCTTCTCCAGATCCTTCTGGTTTCGGGGCTGTCGCTGGGCAATACAGACTTTCAGCTCCCTCCAAAGATTTTCTATTGGGTTCAGGTCTGGAGACTGGCTAGGCCACTCCAGGACTTTGTGATGCTTCTTACGGAGCCACTCCTTAATTGCCCTGGCTCGTGGGGTGGCGCATAATTGGCCCAGGGTAGGGGAGGGAATGACTGCCAGGGATGTAGCTTGGTTGGTAGAGCATGGCGTTTGCAACACCAGGGTTGTGGGTTTGATTCCCACGGGGGGCTAGTATGAAAAATAAAAATAATGTATGCACTCACTAACTGTAAGTTGCTCTGGATAAGACCGTCTGCTAAATATATATATTTTACATTTACATTACATTTTAGTCATTTAGCAGACGCTCTTAACCAGAGCGACTTACAGGAGCAATTAGGGTTAAGTGCCTTGCTCAAGGGCACATTAACGTCATTTAGCAGACGCTCTTAGCCAGAGCGACTCACAAATTGGTGCGTTCACCCTATAGCCAGTGGGATAACCACTTTACAATTTGGGGGGGGGGGGGGGGGTTAGAAGGAATACTTTAGCCTATCCCAGGTATTCCTTAAAGAGGTGGGGTTTCAAATGTCTCCGGAAGGTGGTGAGTGACTCCGCTGTCCTGGCGTCGTGAGGGAGCTTGTTCCACCATTGGGGTGCCAGAGCAGCGAACAGTTTTGACTGGGCTGAGGGGGAGCTGTGCTTCCGCAGAGGAAGGGGAGCCAGCAGGCCAGAGGTGGATGAACGCAATGTCCTCGTTTGGGTGTAGGGACTGATCAGAGCCTGAAGGTACAGGGGTGCCGTTCCCCTCACTGCTCCAAAGGCAAGCACCATGGTCTTGTAGCGGATGCGAGCTTCAATTGGAAGCCAGTGGAGTGTGCGGAGGAGGGGGGTGACGTGAGAGAACTTGGGAAGGTTGAACACCAGACGGGCTGCGGCATTCTGGATGAGTTGTAGGGGTTTAATGGCACAGGCAGGGAGCCCAGCCAACAGCGAGTTGCAGTAGTCCAGACGGGAGATGACAAGTGCCTGGACCAGGACCTGCGCCGCTTCCTGTGTAAGGCAGGGTCGCACTCTCCGAATGTTGTAGAGCATGAACCTGCAGGAGCGGGTCACCGCCTTGATGTTGGCGGAGAACGACAGGGTGTTGTCCAGGGTCACGCCTAGGCTCTTCGCACTCTGGGAGGAGGACACAGCGGAGTTGTCTACCGTGATGGCGAGATCATGGAACGGGCAGTCCTTCCCGGGGAGGAAGAGCAGCTCCGTCTTGCCAGGGTTCAGCTTGAGGTGGTGATCCGTCATCCATACTGATATGTCTGCCAGACATGCAGAGATGCGATTCGCCACCTGGTGATCAGAAGGGGGAAAGGAGAAGATTAGTTGTGTATCGTCAGCGTAGCAATGATAGGAAAGGCCATGTGAGGATATGACAGAGCCAAGTGACTTGGTGTATAGGGAGAAAAGGAGAGGGCCCAAAACCGATCCCTGGGGGACACCAGTGGTGAGAGCACGTGGTGCGGAGACAGCTTCCCGCCACGCCACTTGGTAGGAGCGACCGGTCAGGTAGGACGCAATCCAGGAGTGAGCCGCGCCGGAGATGCCCATTTCGGAGAGGGTGGAGAGGAGGATCTGATGGTTGACAGTATCAAAGGCAGCAGACAGATCTAGAAGGACAAGAGCAGAGGAGAGAGAGTTAGCTTTAGCAGTGCGGAGAGTCTCTGTGACACAGAGAAGAGCAGTCTCAGTTGAATGACCAGTCCTGAAACCTGATTGGTTTGGATCAAGAAGGTCATTCTGAGAGAGATAGCAAGAGAGTTGGCTAAAGACGGCACGCTCAATAGTTTTGGAAAGAAAAGAAAGAAGGGATACTGGTCTGTAGTTGTTGACATCAGTGGGGTCGAGTGTTGGTTTTTTGAGAAGGGGAGTAACTCTCGCTCTCTTGAAGACGGAAGGGACATGGCCAGCGGTCAAGGATGAGTTGATCAGCGAGGTGAGGTAGGGGAGAAGGTCACCGGAGATGGTCTGGAGAAGGGAGGAGGGGATGGGGTCAAGCGGGCAGGTTGTTGGGCGGCCTGCAGTCACAAGTCGCAGGATCTTATCTGGAGAGAGAGGGGAGAAAGAAGTCAAAGCATAGGGTAGGGCAGTGTGAGCAGGACCAGCAGTGTCATTAGGCTTAACAAACAAGGATCGGATGTCGTCAACCTTCTTTTCAAAGTGGTTGACGAAGTCATCCACAGAGAGAGAGGAGGGGGGGAGGGGGGGGGGAGGATTCAGGAGGGAGGAAAATGTGGCAAAGAGCTTCCTAGGGTTAGAGGCAGATGCTTGGAATTTAGAGTGGTAGAAGGTGGCCTTAGCAGCAGAAACAGATGAAGAAAATGTAGAGAGGAGGGAGTGAAAAGATGCCAGGTCGGCAGGGAATTTAGTTTTCTTCCATTTCCGCTCCGCTGCCCGGAGCTCTGTTCTGTGAGCTCGCAATGAGTCATCAAGCCACGGAGCTGGAGGGGAGGACCGAGCCGGCCGTGAGGATAGGGGACACAGAGAGTCAAAGGATGCAGAAAGGGAGGAGAGGAGGGTTGAGGAGGCAGAATCAGGAGATTGGAGGGAGAAGGATTGAGCAGAGGGAAGAGATGATAGGATGGAAGAGGAGAGAGTAGTGGGAGAGAGAGAGCGAAGGTTGCGGCGGCGCATTACCATCTGTGTAGGGGCAGAGTGAGTAGTGTGGGAGGAGAGTGAGAGAGAAAAGGAAACAAAGTAGTGGTCGGAGACTTGGAGGGGAGTTGCAGTGAGATTAGTAGAGGAGCAGCATCTAGTGAAGATGAGGTCAAGCGTATTGCCTGCCTTGTGAGTAGGGGGGGACGGTGAGAGGGTGAGGTCAAAAGAGGAGAGGAGTGGAAAGAAGGAGGCAGAGAGAAATGAGTCAAATGTGGACATAGGGAGGTTGAAATCCCCCAAAACTGTGAGGGGTGAGCCATCCTCAGGGAAGGAACTTATCAAGGCGTCAAGCTCATTGATGAACTCTCCAAGGGAACCTGGAGGGCGATAGATGACAAGGATATTAAGCTTAAATGGGCTAGTGACTGTGACAGCATGGAATTCAAATGAGGAGATAGACAGATGGGTTAGGGGAAAAATTGAGAATGTCCACTTGGGAGAGATGAGGATTCCTGTACCACCACCCCTCTGACCAGATGCTCTCGGGGTATGCGAGAACACATGGTCAGACGAGGAGAGAGCAGTAGGAGTAGCGGTGTTTTCAGTGGTGATCCATGTTTCCGTCAGCGCCAGGAAGTCGAGGGACTGGAGGTTGGCATAGGCTGGGATGAAGTCAGCTTTGTTGGCAGCAGAACGGCAGTTCCAGAGGCTGCCTGCGACCTGGAACTCCACGTGGGTGGTGCGTGCAGGGACCACCAAATTGGAGAGGCAGCAGCCACGCGGTGTGGTGCGTTTGTGTAGCCTGTGCAGAGAGGAGAGAACAGGGATAGGCAGAGGCATAGTTGACAGGCTGTAGCAAATGGCTACAAAAATGCAGAGGAGATCGGAATGAAATGGGCTAAGCATCTGGGAGTGGAGAGAGCAGGGCCTCCCTCACCAAATCTTCTAGCTCGGAAACTAAAATTGTTTCACTGAACCACCCGAACAAAAACTCTCCCAACTTCCGCCTTTGGAAATCAGAATTGTTGTGAACCACAGCGGTTCAATGTTTAAAGGAGTAGACTCAACCCACTTTGTTCAGCTAGCCTACTATGACTCCATAGCCAACTAGCAGACTAGCATCCAATAACAATAACACACCGTTTAGCGCCAACACTTGGTCACAACAAACCACCAATATTGTGATATCACACTAAACAGATCATTCGTGTCTGTGTCAAGTTCCTTATATGACGCAGCAATGATTAGACGTTGGCTAGCTAGGACAAGTAAATTGTGGTTAGCTACTACAGTACAGCCAAATGGTCATGTTGGGTAGCTAGCAATGGCCACTGTGTCGACTCTGTTTGAAGAACGGCTAGCTAGCTAGCTTCGTGCTACAGCTGGCACGGCCGAGGACACTGCCAAGACACAGTAACTACCCACAACAACCCACGAAGCCTAGCTATGACGCCGTAGCCAACCTGCAAGCTAGCATCCATTAACACACAACTTAGCATCAACACCTGGCCACAACAAACTGCCAAGAGTGTGTCAGCACACCAAACAGACAATTCAAGTCCGTGTCGAGTTCCCTTCACAACGCAGCAAAAAAAAATAATAATAATAATAATAATAATAATTAAACGTTGGAACCAGCTCTCCAGCGTTGCTAATCGTTACCAATAGCTACCCGCTAGCTAGCTAGCCTCGTGCCTCGATACTAGTCCACAATTACCTATGGAAAGCTACTACAACCACAATACTAACCTACAATAAATTCAATACCTAACTACAGCTAGCTACCTACCTACGATCTAATACATGGTTAAGCAAAAGTTAAACGTTGGGTAGGAGTACATTACCGTTGGAACCAGCTCTCCAGCGTTGCTAATCGTTACCAATAGCTACCCGCTAGCTAGCTAGCCTCATGCCTCGAAACTAACCCACAAATTACCCACGTAAAGCTACAATAACAACAATAATACTAACCTACAATAAATACAATACCTAACTACAGCTAACTACCTACCTACGATCTAATACATGGTTAAGCTTTACTCAACACTACATGTAGCTTACCCCTACTTACCTACTTACCTACTTACCTCCAGCCAGAGAAAAACACGTCCTATATATATACTATTTATTTAGATGGGTGACATTATCTGCCAAAGTAACACCACTGTAGATAAAGAAGAGCTCTCCAGCATTTTGCAAAAAACATGATTATTTGTCTCTCTGAAATGAAACCATCAAGTGATAGATTTTAAACAAATACATGTCTGTCATTGAACAACCCCATGCCATGACTAGATGGTGAAAAAACACCAATCTCTTTCATGATTTCTTCAAACAATAAAAGCTAATTTACGAACATTTCTGAAAATGGATATATAGCGTTTTGGAATGAAATTCTTGTTTCCCCATCTGAGCTCAGAGTAGATGAGAGATGTAATGTTTGTCTCTGTTGTGTTGAAGCCCAATCAAGCAGGAGAGACCAGCCTCCCCTGTACCCAGCTGTGTGTCCATGAAGAGTGACAAGTCTATGCATCCACCTATATTCTTTAGAGAGGGAGACTTTTCTACTGAACAAAGGTAAGAAGAACTCATGGGTCATGGTCAGTGAGTTAAACAACACTGTCTCTAGTCATTTCTCCTCTCCCATTTTACCATTTATCTTTGTTGATGTCATAATCCATAGGCTAATCCTTTTTTCCATTTTCATAGTCCTGAAACAAAATTAAACTAACACAACATTCCCTGTGTGAGTGTGTGTGTGTGTGTGTGTGTGTGTGTGTGTGTGTGTGTGTGTGTGTGTGTGTGTGTGTGTGTGTGTGTGTGTGTGTGTGTGTGTGTGTGTGTGTGTGTGTGTGTGTGTGTGTGTGTGTGTGTGTGTGTGCACTCCCTGGATGAGGAGATGTAATCTCTATCCTGATTGACGTGTCACTTTTACCCCTACCTACATGTACATATTACCTCAACTACCTGGTACCCCTGCACATTGACTCGGTACTGGTACTCCTTGTATATAGTCTAGTTATTACCTCAACTACCTGGTACCCTGCACATTGACTCAGTACTGGTACTCCTTGTATATAGTCTCATTACTACCTCAACTACCTGGTACCCTGCACGTTGTCTCGGTCCTGGTACTCCTTGTATATAGTCTAGTTATTACCTCAACTACCTGGTACCCCTGCACATTGACTCAGTACTGGTACTCCTTGTATATAGTCTAGTTATTACCTCAACTACCTGGTACCCCTGCACATTGATTCTGTACTGGTACTCCTTGTATATAGTCTAGTTATTACCTCAACTACCTTGTACCCCTGCACATTGACTCGGTACTGGTACTCCTTGTATATAGTCTAGTTATTACCTCAACTACCTGGTACCCCTGTACATTGACTCAGTACTGGTACTCCTTATAGCCTCATTACTACCTCAACTACCTGGTACCCCTGCACATTGACTCAGTACTGGTACTCCTTGTATATAGTCTAGTTATTACCTCAACTACCTGGTACCCCTGCACATTGACTCAGTACTGGTACTCCTTGTATATAGTCTAGTTATTACCTCAACTACCTGGTACCCCTGCACATTGACTCAGTACTGGTACTCCTTTTATATAGTCTAGTTATTACCTCAACTACCTGGTACCCTGCACATTGACTCAGTACTGGTACTCCTTGTATATAGTCTAGTTATTACCTCAACTACCTGGTACTCTGCACATTGACTCAGTACTGGTACTCCTTATAGCCTCATTATTGTTTTATCATTATGTTACTATTTCCTTTTTTTATTTAGCTAATTTTTCTTACTTTTTAACTGCATTGTTGGGAAAGGGCTCGTTAGTAAGCATTTCACGGTAAAGTGTATATAGCTGTTGTATTCGGCGCATGTGAGAAATACAATTTGATTTGAAGGTCATTGGCAGAAACTAACGGTCGTCTCGTGCCGAACAGCGCATGTTCGGATGTTGAAGCACTGTGGCTAGGAAAAACTCCCTGGAAAGGCAGGAACCTAGGAAGAAACCTAGAGAGGAACCAGGCTCTGAGGGGTGGCCAGTCCTTTTCTGGCTGTGCTGGGAGGAGATTATAAGAGGATATGGCCATTAAGGCCAGATCGTTCTTCAAGATGTTCAAATGTTCATAGATGACTAGCAGGGTCAAATAATAATCACTGTGGTTATAGAGGGTGCAACACGTCAGCATCTCAGAAGTAAATGTCAGTTGCCTTTTCACAGTCGAGCATTTAGAGGTCGAGACAGCAGGTGTGGTAGAGAGGGAGAGAGAGAGAAGAGAGAGAGGAGAGAGATAGAGAGAAGAGAGAGAGAGAGAGAGAGAGAGAGAGAGAGAGAGAGAGAGAGAGAGAGAGAGAGAGAGAGAGAGAGAGAGAGAGAGAGAGAGAGAGAGAGAGAGAGAGAGAGAGAGAGAGAACAGCAGGTTTGGGAAAAGGTAGCACGTCCGGTGAACAGGTCAGGTTTCCATAGCCGCAGGCAGACCAGCAGAAACTGGATTAGCAGCACGACAAGGTAGGATGTCCGGTGGAGCATGTATCGATACTGATATGATCGAAAGAAAGGGAGTGCTGCTCTCAGATCAGCTTTTTCCATTCAAATCTTCCCTTAACATTAATATAACTAAATTGATTGAACATATAGCCTATTGTTTTATAGTTTAATCTAGTTATCTCGGTTTTCATTTGAAGCATAATTGTATACATCCCTTGTTTATATCAATTGCAAATACATTGGCAACTTTGTATTCATAGTCAACTTTGTTCTGAATTTATCGGCAGTCACAGAGAGATGGATAAACTATGTGATTCTATGTTTAGCGGAGATCTTCTGTGTTTAATTTGAAGTGGGAGGGCAAAAAAGCTTATAACGATTCACAACTCAAAACAATATTAAACACAACATTACCTGTGTGTGTGTGTGTGTGTGTGTGTGTGTGTGTGTGTGTGTGTGTGTGTGTGTGTGTGTGTGTGTGTGTGTGTGTGTGCACTCCCTGGATGAGGAGATGTAATCTGATGTTTTGTCCCCAGAAACCAACAGGAGAGATCAGAGTCAGAGATTCTCAGTAGTCAGTCTTCCCAGAGTCATCAAACAGACCTGGCCTCCATATTCAGTGTATGTGGTCCTGTTATGTACATTTGTTTTTGTTTACCTCAAGTAAAGTTGATCTGTCAATCATTCATTAATGTGTTAATGAGAAAGCATGTAGTCTCTTGCTTAACTTATTTACTTGATTTATTTCAGTTGCTTAAAGAGAATATTATGACATTTGTGAAGAAGGAGCTGAAGATGTTCAAGAGGATTCTTAGTCCAGAACTCCCAGAAGGCTTTGAGAGTCAGAAGCAGGATAAGGAAGTGGTGGATGCTGAAGATGAGAAGCAGGAGAGCAGTGCCAGAGAAGGGGCTCTGAAGATCACACTGCACGTCCTGAGGAAAATGAACCAGAAGGAGCTGGCTGACACACTGGAGAAAAGTAAGAGCTGTCTGCCTCATGTTGAATGCTGTTTTAGAGCAAACATTTAAAAGCTGTAGCTTAAGTACAGCTAAAGTAGCTGTGTAACTAAATGATATTGTAGCAGCCTTAACACAACACCTAGAGACCTCATCAAGTAGCAGCAGGGATGTTTTGTGTTGATTAATTGAGAGAGAGAGAGAGAGAGAGAGAGAGAGAGAGAGAGAGAGAGAGAGAGAGAGAGAGAGAGAGAGAGAGAGAGAGAGAGAGAGAGAGAGAGAGAGAGAGAGAGAGAGAGAGAGAGAGAGAGAGAGAGAGAATACAAAATAATAATATAATCAGTCACACCAGTCTGTAATGCATTATGAAAACATTTACACATGTATACAGTCACTTAAGCGAATAAATTATTATATAATTTAAAATGTTGTAACAGTCCTAGAATACTGTAGGCATTAAAACAGACGTAATATTAATATCCTCTGTGTTATTTCTTCATTCAGATGAGCTTGCTGTGATTTGCCAACATGAACTCAAATGTAATCTAAAGAAGAAGTTTCAATGTGTATTTGAGGGGATCGCTAAACAAGGAAACCCAACACTTCTCAATAAGATCTACACAGAGCTCTACATCACAGAGGGTGGAACAGGAGAGGTCAATAAAGAACATGAGGTGAGACAGATTGAGACAACAACCAGGAAACAAGCAAGACCAGAGACTGCAATCAAATGTAACGACATCTTCAGACCCTTAACTGGACAAGACAAACTTATCATAAATGTGCTGACAAAGGGAGTCGCTGGCATTGGAAAAACAGTCTCTGTGCAGAAGTTCATTCTGGACTGGGCTGAAGGAAAAGCAAATCAGGATGTCCAATTTGTATTTTCATTCCCTTTTCGGGAGCTGAATTTGATGAAAAAGGAAAAACACACTTTCATTGAACTTCTCAATCACTTCTCAATGGAAACCAAAGAATCAAGAATCTCCAACTACGACAAGTACAAAGTTCTGTTCATCTTTGATGGTCTGGATGAGTGCCGACTGCCCCTAGACTTCCAGAAGAACAAGATCTGTTGTGACGTCACAGAGTCAACCTCAGTGGATGTTCTGCTGACAAATCTCATCAAGGGAAATCTGCTTCCCTCTGCTCTCTTCTGGATAACTACCCGACCTGCAGCAGCCAATAAAATCCCTTCAGGGTGTGTTGACCAGGTGACAGAGGTACGAGGGTTCAATGACCCACAGAAGGAGGAGTACTTCAGGAAGAGATTCAGTGATGAGGACCTGGCCAGCAGAATCATCTCACACATAAAGACATCAAGGAGCCTCCACATCATGTGCCACATTCCAGTCTTCTGTTGGATTTCTGCAATAGTCCTTGAACACATGCTGAAACATAAGAGAGAAGAGATGCCCAAGACTCTGACTGAGATGTACACACACCTTGTGGTGTTTCATACCAAACAGAAGGATGAAAAGTATCTTGGGAAAGAAGAGACAGGTCCACACTGGAATAAAGAGAGCATTCTGTCACTGGGAAAACTGGCTTTTCAACAGCTTATGAAGGGCAATCTGATTTTCTATGAAGAAGACCTGAAAGAGGCTGGCATTGATGTCAATGAAGCCTCAGTGTACTCAGGATTGTGCACACAGCTCTTTAAAGAGGAATGTGGCCTGTACCAGGACAAGGTGTACTGCTTCGTGCATCTGAGCATTCAGGAGTTTCTGGCTGCTGTATATGTGTTCCTCTCATTCATCAACAACAATGAGAATCTAATGGCCAAACCTCAATCAACGTCCTGCAACTTTTCTGTGAGGATCAGACACAAGCGTAAAGTTACCTTCTACAAGAGTGCTGTGGATAAAGCCTTACAAAGTGAGACAGGAAACCTGGACCTGTTCCTCCGCTTCCTTCTGGGCCTCTCACTGGAGTCCAATCAGAAGCACTTACGAGGTCTACTGACAAAGACAAGAAGCAGCTCACAGAGCCATGAAGAAACAGTCAAGTACATCAAGGAGAAGATCAGGGAGAATCCCTCTCCAGAAAGGTGTATCAATCTGTTCCACTGTCTGAGTGAACTGAATGACCATTCTCTAGTGGAGGAGATCCAAAGCTACCTGAGCTCAGGAAGTCTCTCAGAAGAAGAACTGTCACCTGCACAGTGGTCAGCTCTGGTCTTTGTGTTGCTGACTTCAGAAAAGGAACTGGATGTGTTTGACCTGAAGAAATACTCCAGATCAGAGGAAGGTCTTCTGAGGCTGCTGCCAGTGGTCAAAGCCTCCAGAGCTGCTCTGTGAGTACATAAAATGACATTTAAGTACTAATCATCAGGAAGAAATATTCAGTTTAGAAAAGAATATGTACTATAATATGTATATAATATATATTGAAAAACATATTGAATCAATGCATTGATGTTCACATTAGTATAACAATATGACCATACAATTCTAGGAGACGGAAGATGAATCTATATGTTGTTTAAGAGAATAAACCAAATGCATCTGCCATTGTCCTTCTACACTACTGGTGTTAAATTAACAGTTTGTTTGTGAAATCATGATGATCTCTTTGTCAGGCTGTCATTCTGTGAACTCACAGAGGAAGGCTGTGCTTCTCTGGTCTCAGCTCTGAAGTCAAACCCCTCAAACCTGAGAGAGCTGGATCTGAGTAACAATATCCTGAAGGATTCAGGAGTGAAGCTGCTCTCTGCTGGACTGGGGAATCCCCACTGTAAACTGGAGACTCTGAGGTTAGTATTCCTGTAGTTGTATTTGTATTTATTAAGGACCCCCATTTGCCAGCAGCTACTCTTTCTGGGTCCTGCAACATTAAGGCAGTTATATACATTTTAAAATATTACATGACATTATATTTCATAACACTTTACATTTAGTGTGTTCCCTCAGGCCACTACTCCACTATCACATATTTACAATACAACATCCATGTGTACGTGGAATAGAGTTCCATGTAGTCAGACAGCTCTATGTAGTACTGTGCACCTCCCATAGTCCGTTCTGGGACAGAAGAGACCTCTGGTGGCATGTCTTGTGGGGTATTACTCAAAGCCAGTGGCATGTCGTTAGTAAAGATGGAAAAAAGCAAGGTGCCTAGACAGCTGCCCTGGGGAATTCCTGATTCTACCTGGATTTTGTTTGAGATGCTTCCATTAAAGAACACCCTCTGTGTTCTGTTAGGCAAGTAACTCTTTATCCACATTATAGCAGGGGGTGTAAAGCCATAACACATACGTTTTTCCATCATCAGACTATGATTGATAATGTCAAAAGCCACACTGAAGTCTAACAAAACAGCCCCCACAATATTTTAATCATCAATTTCTCTCAGCCAATCATCAGTCATTTGTGTAAGTGCTGTGCTTGTTGAATGTACTTCTCTATAAGCACGCTGAAAGTTTGTTGACAATTTGTTTACAGTAAAATAGCATTGTATCTGGTCAAGCACCATTTTTTCCAATAGTTTACTAAGGGTTGGTAACAAGCTAATTGAGCTAATTTGCTAATTTGCTGTTTGAGCCAGTAAAGGGGGCTTTACTATTCTTAGGCTTATCTCTCTGTCAGGTTGTCAGGCTGTCTAGTCACAGAGGAAGGCTGTGCTTCTCTGGTCTCAGTGCTGAGGTCAAACCCCTCACACCTGAGAGAGCTGGATCTGAGTAACAATGACCTGAAGGATTCAGGAGTGAAGCTGCTCTCTACTGGACTGGGGAATCCCCACTGTAAACTGGAGACTCTGAGGTCAGTATTCCTGTAGTTGGTCAACAAGTGATAACTGTTCACCAGATCCACATGTGTTTACCAGGCACACATAGTCCACACCATATGTATTTGGACAGTGAAGCTTACAGTTTTACATTTGGCACTATGCTCCAGCATTTTGGATTTCAGATAGAATGTTTCATATGAGGCGACATTACGAAATGTCACCTTTTATTTGATGTTAATGGTGAGAGGTTAGCATATTTTTTTTGTAGCCTCTGTAACTATCTCACTCATTATTATTCATAATTTATTAATGATCTTTCTCAATCATGGCATCATCAGGATTACTTTAGTAGTGTTTAGAAACATGTTATCTACTCACTCTAAAAGATAATTACTCAACACCAAAGAATAGCAGTGTGGTTTTAATATGATTTTAATCTTTACAGGCTGTCAGGCTGTCTAGTCACAGAGGAAGGCTGTGCTTCTCTGGTCTCAGCTCTGAAGTCAAACCCCTCACACCTGAGAGAGCTGGACCTGAGTAACAATGACCTGAAGGATTCAGGAGTGAAGCTGCTCTCTGCTGGACTGGGGAATCCCCACTGTAAACTGGAGACTCTGAGGTCAGTATTCCTCTATCACTCAATGAACACACACACACTGGACACAAACACACACTGGACACACACACACACACACACTGGACACACACACACTGGACACGGACACACACACACTCACAGACACTGGACACACACACACACACACTGGACACACACACACACACACAAGGATTCATTTAGTAGTGTTTAGAAACATGTTATCTACTGTTAATAATGATACATTCGTTTATTTATATACAGTACCAGTCAAAAGTTTGGACACACATACTCATTCAAGGGTTTTTCTTTATTTTTACTATTTTTAACATTGTAGAATAATAGTGAAGACATCAAAACTATGAAATAACAAATATGGAATCATGTAGTAACCAAAAAAGTGTTAAACAAATTAAAATATATTTTATATTTGAAATTCTTCAAATAGCCACCCTTTGCCTTGATGACAGCTTTGCACACTCTTGGCATTCTCTTAACCAGCTTCACCTGGAATGCTTTTACAACAGTCTTGAAAGAGTTCCCACATATGCTGAGCACTTGTTGGCTGCTTTTCCTTCACTCTGCCGTCCGACTCATCCCAAACCATCTCAATTGGGTTGAGGTTGGGTGATTATGGAGGCCAGGTCATCTGATGCAGCACACAATCACTCTCCTTACACAGCCTGGAAGTGTGTTGGGTCATTGTCCTGTTGAAAAACAAATGATAGTCCCACTTAGCCAAAACCAGATGGGATAGCGTATCGCTGCAGAATGCTGTGGTAGCCATGCTGGTTAAATGTGCCTTGAATTCTAAATAAATCACAGACAGTGTCACCAGCAAAGCACCCCCACACCATAACACCTCCTCCTCCATGCTTTACGGTGGGAACTACACATGCAGAGATCATCCGTTCACCCACAGCACTTCTCAGAAAGACACAGCTGTTTGAACCAAAAATCTCCAATTTGGACTCCAGACAAAAGGACACATGTCCACCGGTCTAATGTCCATTGCTCATGTTTCTAGGCCCAAGAAGGTCTCTCCTTCTTATTGGTGTCCTTCAGTAGTGATTTCTTTGCAGCAATTAGACCATGAAGGCCTGATTCACACAGTCCCCTCTGAATAGTTGATGTTGAGATGTGTCTGTGACTTGAACTCTGTGAAGCATTTATTTGGGCTGCAATTTCTGAGGCCGGTACCTCTAATGAACTTGTCCTCTGCTGCAGAGGTAGCTTTGGGTCTATTCTTCCTGTGACGGTCCTCATGAGAGCCAGTTTCATCATAGTGCTTGATGTTTTTTGCGACACATGAAGAAACTTTCAAAGTTCTTGAAATGTTCCGTATTTACTGACCTTCATCTCTTAAAGTAATGATGGACTGTCGTTTCTCTTTGCTTATTTGAGCTGTTCTTGCCATAATATGGACTTGGTCTTTTACCAAATAGGGCTATCTTCTGTATACCCCCCCTACCTTGTCACAACACAACTGATTGGCTCAAACGCATTAAGAAGGAAATAAATTCCACAAATTACCTTTTAAGAAGGCACACCTGTTAATTGAAAAGCATTCCAGGTGACTACCTCATGAAGCTGGTTGAGAGAATGCCAAGAGTGTGCAAAGCTGTCATCAAGGCAAAGGGTGGTTATTTGAAGAATCTAAAATCTAAAATATATTTTGATTTGTTTAACACTTTTTTGGTTACTACATGATTCCATGTGTGTTATTTCATAGTTTTGATGTCTTCACTATTATTCTACAATGTAAGAAATAGTTTTTAAAAAACTAAACAAAAACTTGAATGAGTAGGTGTGTTCAAACTTTTGACTGGTACTGTATATATACATATATGAATAGATATGGCAGGTTTCAGGACTCTGATGTATCTGAAAATTTTGAAAAAATATATTTTCACCACCAAAGAATAGCAGTGTGATTTGAATATGATTTTACTCTTGCAGGCTGTCAGGCTGTCTAGTCACAGAGGAAGGCTGTGCTTCTCTGGTCTCAGCTCTGAAGTCAAACCCCTCACACCTGAGAGAGCTGGATCTGAGTAACAATGACCTGAAGGATTCAGGAGTGAAGCTGCTCTCTGCTGGACTGGGGAATCCCCACTGTAAACTGGAGACTCTGAGGTCAGTATTCCTGTAGTTGGTCAACAAGTGATAACTGTTCACCAGATCCACATGTGTTTACCAGGCACACATAGTCCACACCATATGTGTTTGGACAGTGAAGCTTACAGTTTTACATTTGGTGCTATGCTCCAGCATTTTGGATTTGTGATCAAATGTTTCATATGAGGTGACAGTATATAATTTCACTTTTCATATTTGAGGATATTTTCATACATATCTGTGTTACTGTTTGGAAATGAAAGCACTTTATGTATCTAGTTCTCCCATTTGAAAACGTTGTAATCATTTGTACATGTTCACTTATATTGCTTTAAAGTAGTCAAAAGTTTAGTATTAGGTCCCATATTCCTTACCCACAGTGATTACATCAAGCTTGTGATTCTACAAACTTGTTGAAAACATTTGCAGTTGATTTTAGTTGTGTTTTAGATGATGTTTTTCCCAATAGAAACTGAATGGTGAATAATGTCCTGTCATTTTGGAGTCACTTCACTTGTATTGTCAGTAAGAATAGAAGATGTTTCTGAAGACTTCTACATTCATGTGGATGCTACTATGATTATGAATAATAATGAATGAATCGGGAATGATGATGAATGAGAAAGTTACTGAGGAACAAGGATCATACCCCCTCTGTTATTGGTAATGGTGAGAGGTTAGCATGTTTTGTTGTAGCCTCTGTAACTTTCTCACTCATTATTATTCATGATTCATTCATGATTTTTCTTTATCATGGCATCATCAGGATTAATTTAGTAGTGTTTAGAAACATGTTATCTACTCACTTAGACAGAAAATTACTCCAGTCATCATCCACCATTCAGTTACTATTGGACAAAACATAACCCAAAACACAACCAAAACAAACTGCAAATGCAACCAATGAGTTTACAACCAAATACAAAACTTTTGACTACTTTAATACACTATAAGTAAAATGGTCAGAATACGTTTGTCTTCTTCAAATGGGGGGACTAGATACATAAAGTGCTTTCATTTCTAAACGGTGAAACAGATATGTATGAAAATACCCCTCAAATAAAAGGTGACATTATATACTGTCACCTCATATGAAACATTTGATCTCAAATCCAAAATGCTGGAGTACAGAGCCACATTTAAAATGTTAGCTTCACTGTCAAACTACATATGGTGTGGACTGTATACTCAATACAATCTAACTGATACTGCTTTTTAAACTGCTCTGGTCAGTCAACTCAATATTTGTAATATACATATTTGTACTTTATAATTTTCTCTCTACAAGCAATACTTTGATAATTTGTCATTTCTAATAATGATACATTAATTTATGAATAGATATGTCAGGTTTCAGGACGCTGATATATCTGAATATGTTGAAAAAAAAATACTTCCACTATTTTCACCACCAAAGAATAGCAGTGTGGTTTTAATATGATTTGAATCTTTGCAGGCTGTCAGGCTGTCTAGTCACAGAGGAAGGCTGTGCTTCTCTGGTCTCAGCTCTGAAGTCAAACCCCTCACACCTGAGAGAGCTGGATCTGAGTAACAATGACCTGAAGGATTCAGGAGTGAAGCTGCTATCTGCTGTCCTGGGGAATCCCCACTGTAAACTGGAGACTCTGAGGTCAGTATTCCTGTAGTTGGTCAACAAGTGATAACTGTTCACCAGATCCACATGTGTTTACCAGGCACACATAGTCCACACCATATGTGTTTGGACAATGAAGTTTACAGTTTTAAATTTGGTGCTATGCTCCAGCATTTTGGATTTGAGATAGAATGTTTCATATTAGGCAACAGTATACAATGTCACCTTTTATTTGATGTTAATGGCGAGAGGTTAGCATGTTTTGTTGTAGCCTTTGTAACTTTCTCACTCATTATTATTAATTATTCATTCATGATTTTTCTTAATCATGGCAGTCACAGGCTTGATGTAGATATTGCATTCAAAGAATATGGGACCAAATACTCAACTTTTGACTACTTTAATACACTACAAGTTAATTGGTCAGAATACTTATGACATCTTGAAAAACGGTTAGTAGATACATAAAGGGCTTTTATTTTTCTAAATGGTGAAACAGACTTGTATGAAAATACCCTCTAATTAAAGGTGATATTATATACTGTCACCTCATATGAAACATTTGATCTCAAATCCAAAATGCTGTAGCATAGAGCCACATTTAAAATGTTAGCTTCACTGTCAAAATTGATATGGTGTGGACTGTATACTCAATACAATCTAAATCTGATACCTCACTGTCTGTCTTTTGACTGATACTGCTTTTTAAACGGCTCTGGTCAGTTACTGAAATATTCGTACTATATATGTTTCTCTCTACAAGCAATATTATGATCAATTCTAATAATGAAACATTCATTAATTTATGAATAGATTAGGCAGGTTTCAGGACACTGATATATCTGAATATGTTGAAAAAATATACTGCCACTATTTTCACCACCAAAGAATAGCAGTGTGGTTTTAATATGATTTGACTCTTTGCAGGCTGTCACGCTGTCTAGTCACAGAGGAAGGCTGTGCTTCTCTGGTCTCAGCTCTGAAGTCAAACCCCTCACACCTGAGAGAGCTGGACCTGAGCTACAATCACCCAGGAGACTCAGGAGTCAGACTGCTCTCTGCTGGACTGGAGGATCCACACTGCAGACTGGAGAAACTCAAGTATGTAGAGGGTTTATGTCAATGTTCATATCAGACATGTTGGAGTTATCAGGCTAGTTAAGACAAACATTCTGACCACCACTTGGACTAAGTTATATGATGACCGTGTGTGTGTGTGTGTGTCCTGTGTGTGTGTGTGTGTGTGTGTGTGTGTGTGTGTGTGTGTCCAGTGTGTATGTGTGCACACTGGACATACACAGACTGGTCACACGGACACACACACACACACACTCACACGGACACACACACACACACACTCACACGGACACACACACACACACACTCACACTGGACACACACACACACACACACACACACACACACTGGACACACACACACATACTGGAAACACACACACACTGGACACACACACTGGGCACTTACACACACACACACTGGACACACACACTGAACACACACACTGGACACACACACACACTGGACACAAACTGGACACACACACACTGGACACATACAAACAAAGGACACAGACACACACACACTGGACACACACACACACTCACACGGACACATACACATACATTCACACTGGACACAAACACACACACACACTCACACTGGAAACACACACACACACTCAAACTGGACACACACACACAAACAATGGACACACACACACACACGCCGGACACACACACACACACACACACACACACACACACACACACACACACACACACACACACACACACACACAAACACACACACACTGGACACACGCACACACACACACTGGACACACACACACACACACGGGACACATACACACACTGGACAAACACACTCACACACACAAACACACACTGGAAACACACTCACACTGGACACACACACACACACACACAAACACACACACACACACTGGACATACACTGGACACACACACACACACACAAAAACTGGACACACACACACACACACAAACACTGGACAAACACACACACACACACACACACACACACACACTGGACACACACACACTGGACACACACACACACTGGACACACACACACTGAAAACACACACACATTGGACACACACACACACTGGAGAAACACACACACACACTGGAAACACACACACTGGAAACACACACTGGACAAAAAAAACACACACACACACTGGATCACACACACACTCACACTGGAGACACACACACACACACACTGGACACACACACACACACACACACACACACACACACACACACTGGACACACACACACACACACAAACACACACTGAACACACACACACACACACACACTGGAAACACACACACACACTGGACACACACACACACTCACACTGGACACACACAAACACACACTGGACACACATACACACAAATGGACACACACACAAACTGGACCAACACACACTAACACACTGGATCCACACTCATTCATTCACACTGGACAAAAAAAAACACACTGGACACACACACACATGCTGGACACACACACTCACACACGCTGGACACACACACACGCACACATACACACACCAACAAACACACTGGACAAACACACACACACAGACACAGACTGGACACACACACACACAAAAAGGAAACACACATACTCACACAGGACGCACACACACACACACATACACACACACACTGGATCCATACATACACACACTAGACACACACACATACTGGACAAACACACACACGCTGGACACACACACACACACTGGACAAACACACACACACTGGACACAAACCCACACACACACTGGACACACACACACTCACACTGGACACACACACACATACACTGGACACACACACACTGGACACACACACACACTGGACACACACACACATACACTGGACACACACACACTGGACAAACGCACACTCACACTGTACACACACACACACACACTGGACAAATACACACACAAAAAGGACACATACACAAATAGGACACACACAGGACACAAACACTGGACACACACACACACACACACAAAAAACACACACACACACACACACACTTGGACAAAGTTATATGCTGACTGTGTGTGTGTGTGTGTGTGTGTGTGTGTGTGTGTGTGTGTGTGTGTGTGTGTGTGTGTGTGTGTGTGTGAGTTCATGTGTATCCCTCAATGACTGTCTGTTCTTCTGCTTACCGCTACAGTGTGGAACATGTTGGAGAGAACACAATGAGACCTGGACTTAGAAAATGTGAGTGTTGACTGCTGTGAAGAATATGACTAAGAATAAGTCTTAATTCAAGTGAAGTCAAAGTCAAAGACCACCATCATTACTTACTTGGTCATATTAAATATCAGTTGTAGTTCTACAGAAGCAGAAATCAGGGACACCAAAGTTTACAAAGAGTTGCTTTGACAATGTGTGTGTCTATGTGTGTGGTGTGTTTGTGTTACTTTAGAAATGTGTGTGTGTGTGTGTGTGGGTGTGTGTCCAGTGTGTGTGTGTGTGTGTTCAGGATGTGTGTGTGTGTGTGTGTGTTCAGGATGTGTGTGTGTTTGTGTGTTTGTTCAGGTTGTGTGTGTGTGTGTGTGTGTGTGTGTTCAGGATGTGTGTGTGTGTCCAGTGTGTGTGTGTGTGTGTGTTCAGGATGTGTGTGTTTGTTCAGGATGTGTGTATGTGTGTGTGTGTAATTAATGGGAATAAGTGTGTTTTATATTACCATACAGTATAACATATGATCATTCAACAAGTCTCAAGTTACCTTAACTTCTCCTTTTGATACCTAGAAACATCTACATTAAAGAACTAGTGAAAAGTGAGTTAACATTCTAATGTGAATGATGATGATTTCTAATATTGTGTCTGGTTTCATCCATCAGATGTCTGTGATCTCACACTGGACCCAAACACAGTAAACAGATTCCTCTCTCTGTCTGAGGAGAACAGAAAGGTGACATGGAGGAGAGAGAAGCAGCCGTATCCTGATCACCCAGAGAGATTTGAGGACTGTGGACAGGTGCTGTGTAGAGAGGGTCTGACTGGGCGCTGTTACTGGGAGGTAGAGTGGAGTGGGAGAGGGGCTGTTATAGGAGTGACATATAAAGGAATCAGCAGGAGAGGAGGGGGTGATGACTGTAGGATTGGACGCAATGACAAGTCCTGGAGTCTGTTCTGCTCTGACAACCGTTACTCTGCCTGTCACAATAATAAGTCCACTCCCATAGACGTCCCCTCCTCCAGCTCCCACAGAGTAGGAGTGTATCTGGACTGGCCAGCCGGCACTCTGTCCTTCTACAGAGTCTCCTCTGACACACTGACCCACCTGAACACATTCCACTCCACATTCACTGAGCCCCTCTATCCAGGGTTTAGGGTTTGGGATTCCTCAGTAACTTTAACACAGTAGACACAAATACACACACACTGGAAACACACAAACTGGATACACACACAAACACACTGGACACACACACTGGACACACACACACAAACACTGCACACACACACACACACACTGGACAAACACACACACTGGACACACAAACACTAGACACACACACACACATACACACACACACACACACACTGGACAAACACACACACTGGACACACGCACACACACTGGACACACACACACACAGGACACACACACGCAGGACAAATACACACATACACTGTAAACACACACACACACACACACACTGGACACACACACACACACGACACACACACATACACACTGGACACACACAAACAGACACACCGGAGACACACACACACTGAACACACCCACACTGAACACACACACTAGACACACACACACTGAACAAACACACGCTGAACACACACACTTAACACACACACACACACTCTGGACACACACACTGAACACACACACTAGACACACACACACTGAACACACACACACACACACTGGACACACACACTAGACACACACACACTGTACCCACACACACACACACACTGAACAAACACACACACTGGACACACACGCACACACTGGACAAACACACTGGACACACACACACTGAACACACACACACACACACACACACACTGGACACACACACAGACATACACACACACATACTGAACACACACACTGGACACACACACACACTGGACACACACACATACACTGAACACACACACACACTAGACACACACACAGGACACACACACACACACTGAACACAAACACACTGAACACACACCCACACTGGACACACCCACACACACACTAGACACACACACTGGACACACACACACTGAACAAACACACTTAACACACACACACACTGGACACACACACTGGACACACACACACTGAACACAAACACACTGAACACACACCCACACTGGACACACCCACACACACACTAGACACACACACTGGACACACACACGCTGAACACACACACTTAACACACACACACACTCTGGACACACACGCTGAACACACACACTAGACACACACACACTGAACACACACACACACACTGGACACACACACTGAACACACACACACACTGAACACACGCACGCACACACACACACACACACACACACACACACACACACACTGGACACAAACACTGGACACACACACACACACTGGACACACTCTCACACACTGGACACACACATATACACACACACACACACGCACACACGCACACACACACACACACACACACACACACACACACACACACACACACACACACACACACACACACACACATGCTGGACACACACACACTGGACACATTTCCATGTGTTGTATTTTTATGAAAGGAAATCCCATATAGCCTACTGGACAGGACTTTGCTATGGCATCTTCTGTTTGGGTGTCTCAGGTCAGGTCTGAGCCATGATCAGAATGTGTCTCTGTGTCTATTTCCAGCCCTGCCATTTCTACCTGTCCTGATCTAGTGTTTCACCCCTGACCTCCTCACACCGTCTCACTGTCCATGTCTGCTTTTAGCTCCCACCTCTACTTCACTGTGTTATAATGGACCTTATGCTTGTTATGTCACCTCTGGAACCAGTTATCAAACATACTGACCTTTCTGACCCTATCCCATGGCCCTACTTTCTACAACTGAACATTTAAATTCCTCTATGAGTTTTATTTAGTGTCCATTAACTTATCTATCTATTTGCTGTGTATTGGAATTGTGCCGCAGAGCATCATGGGGGTTTGTATGTGTTGAGATGATCACGTTCCAGATAAATGGTTGAACTGATACCTGTCTCCCGTCTCATCATTATTGAATTGTTATACAGACGTGGTTATGAAACCCACGAGACATAACAACAGATTGGCGATGAGTAAGTCTGAATGTACAGGAACTATTCTGTCTGGAAGAAGTGAGTTTTTACAACTGCTTAAAACCGTTATTTTCTGTGGTCCAGTCTAGGCTAATGTTAGCACAGTGTGTTGCTAGCAGAGGCAAGTGCATAGTCGAGCTAGCTAAGAAAGAGTTAACATCGTCATGGACGGCAGAAAAGGACTGGAGACGGACGTCGGAGTGGGAAAACAACGTGATTAAAAAGGGGGAATATACAGTGATTAAAGGATAGGACATTTATTCAACTGTGAAGACAAACCTTTTAATTAAATCTGCTAAATGAGCGAACTTAGGAGGAAACGTCAGTGAGTGAAGTGAATGAAGATCACGTGACTGAGGAAAATATTGCTTTGGTTGAGGACAATATTGAAGTGAGTGACAATCAGGAGCTCACTGAGAAATGAACCATTATTGGAATTGATGGAAACATTGGACAGTTTGATAAAAGTATTGAACAGTGGAGCTCATATACAGAACGGTTTGAATATTTTGTTCTTGTAAATGACATGGATGAGGACGACATTGTGCCTACATGTTTTAGTGTAATGGGGCCAAAGACATTTAATTTACTAGGCAGCCTGCTACAGCCAGACAGAACAGGTAATAAGACGTATGGGGATATTGTGCATTTTTCACTAGAACCACTAGTTAATGCTGAAAGGTTCAGGTTCCACAGGAGACATCAGGAAGAGGGAGAATCAGTAACAATGTTTGCTGCTGCATTAAAGAAACTTCCAGAACACTGAGTTTAATGCTGTTCTAAATGACATCATTAGAGACAGACTAGTATGTGGGCTACGGAGTGAAGCTACACAAAAGAGACTGTTGACTGAAAGTCATCTGACCTTGGCAAAGGACATTGAAATCAGTGTGTCCATGGAACTAGCTGCTAAAGAGGCTCACCAGTTGAGTTCATCAGGAACTTAGTGGGTTCATCTAACAATCCTAATCATCAGCTGATACATTTTAATCTCATACACAGGGTAAACCTTCCACCTAGAAAACATAGTTTAATTAACATATTAACCTCTCTTCTGTGTGATCTATGTAATCAATGTAAGGTTCTGTATTTAATTTTCTCAGTTCACCTTGTGTTCTTGAACGTAGCCCTGATTCTTTGTGTTCTTGAACATAGCCCTGTTTCTTTGTGTTCTTGAACGTAGCCCTGTTTCTTTGTGTTCTTGAACATAGCCCTGTTTCTTTGTGTTCTTGAACGTAGCCCTGTTTCTTTGTGTTCTTGAACACAGCCCTGTTTCTTTGTGTTCTTGAACATAGCCCTGTTTCTTTGTGTTCTTGAACGTAGCCCTGTTTCTTTGTGTTCTTGAACATAGCCCTGTTTCTTTGTGTTCTTGAACGTAGCCCTGATTCTTTGTGTTCTGGAACATAGCCCTGTTTCTTTGTGTTCTTGAACGTAGCCCTGTTTCTTTGTGTTCTTGAACATAGCCCTGTTTCTTTGTGTTCTTGAACGTAGCCCTGTCTTTCATTTTTGTTCATTGACATGGATGAGGACAACATTGTGCCTACATGTTTTAGTGTAATGGACCCAAAGACATTTAATTTACTAGGCAGCCTGCTACAGCCAGACAGAACAGGTAATAAGACGTATGGGGATATTGTGGAGATACTTAAAGGACATTTTTCACCAGAACCACTAGTTACTAAGACCTTTCCTAGCTCGTTTGTGAGAACCAGTTTTAGCCTTCAGTCCTAGTTTTGATTCACCTGCCTGTTTGCCTACCTGTGTATGTCCATTGCCTGCCTGTGACCACGATTCCTGCCTTCTGTAAAGGCGTAATACACACCTGCTGCGCTCTGTCCGTGAATCTACACCTTTTTCTCCCTGAGTATTCATTACAGTACCCTAATGTTAAGTGTCATAAATGTATAGTTATTAGGTGCTGACATCTTTAAAGATAATAAGAAAGAGGGAAAAAGATAGAAACTAAATGAAATGATGAAAGTATAAAATAGTAACCATCTGGTGAGCTAATACCCTGACCCTACCCAAAAACCACCAACCCCCTCCCCAACTGAGGGAGTTAATAAACCATACCCTTAGACGCTAGTCTTTAAGCTGGATGTACCTGCTATGCATAGCATCGCCCCAAAGAGGTTCATTCTAAATTATATGTATATGGCATTATAAGTGCACTGACTGTTCCCTGTAACATGAATATATTGTTAGTCGAGTCACAAAATACAATTTGAATCAAAGCGACAAACATCGGCAACAATAATGACTGGACTATTTAGCCCCACTTGACCATGTCTCACAACAACAACAACAACAACAACAGAGGATGTGTTCATAGTCACCAACAGCGCCTACCCGCACACACAAACGTCAACCAATCGGCATTTTTATTTATTTTATTTTTATTTCACCTTTATTTAACCAGGTAAGAAGCCAGTTGAGAACAAGTTCTCATTTACAACTGTGACCTGGCCAAGATAAAGCACCAAGGCGCCCTGAAACCTGCGCTGTGAAACAAACGCACCCAAGCAGCACAGGAAAAAAGACATCAAGCTATGATGAATAAATGAAAACCTTTACCAGACGATAACTATTATCCCTCAAATATAAAATAGAGACAATTAGTTAAACAATCACCATCCTCCTGAGTTCACCCTCCCAACCCCCCATTATATATATTTATATACACATGTACACACACACACACAACTGTACAGCTATAGGCTAGCTGGCAATTAGGTGCCCAGCCAGTGAGTAGCTGCTCCCTGCCTCGGTATCACTAACGCTAGCATACATCTCTAACAAGAAACAAGCCAGCAAACGTAATAGTAGCTAAAAATTCCCTGAAGTAATATAAACTACATACAGTGGGGAGAACAAGTATTTGATACACTGCCGATTTTGCAGGTTTTCCTACTTACAAAGCATGTAGAGGTCTGTAATTTTTATCATAGGTACACTTCAACTGTAAGAGACGGAATCAAAAACAAAAATTCAGAAAATCACATTGTATGATTTGGAAGAAATTAATTTGCATTTTATTGCATGACATAAGTATTTGATCACCTACCAATCAGTAAGAATTCCGGCTCTCACAGACCTGTTAGTGTTTCTTTAAGAAGCCCTCCTGTTCTCCACTCATTACCTGTATTAACTGCACCTGTTTGAACTCATTACCTGTATAAAAGACACCTGTCCACACACTCAATCAAACAGACTCCAACCTCTCCACAATGGCCAAGACCAGAGAGCTGTGTAAGGACATCAGGGATACAATTGTAGACCTGCACAAGGCTGTGATGGGCTACAGGACAATAGGCAAGCAGCTTGGTGAGAAGGCAACAACTGTTGGCGCTATTATTAGAAAATGGAAGAAGTTCAAGATGACGGTCAATCACCCTCGGTCTGGGGCTCCATGCAAGATCTCACCTCGTGGGGCATCAATGATCATGAGGAAGGTGAGGGATCAGCCCAGAACTACACGGCAGGACCTGGTCAATGACCTGAAGAGAGCTGGGACCACAGTCTCAAAGAAAACCATTAGTAACACACTACGCCATCATGGATTAAAATCCTGCAGCGCACGCAAGGTCCCCCTGCTCAAGCCAGCGCATGTCCAGGCCCGTCTGAAGTTTGCCAATGACAATCTGGATGATCCAGAGGAGGAATGGGAGAAGGTAATGTGGTCTGATGAGACAAAAATAGAGCTTTTTGGTCTAAACTCCACTCGCCGTGTTTGGAGGAAGAAGAAGGATGAGTACAACCCCAAGAACACCATCCCAACCGTGAAGCATGGAGGTGGAAACATCATTCTTTGGGGATGCTTTTCTGCAAAGGGGACAGGACGACTGCACCGTATTGAGGGGAGGATGGATGGGGCCATGTATCGCGAGATCTTGGCCAACAACCTCCTTCCCTCAGTAAGAGCATTGAAGATGGGTCGTGGATAGGTCTTCCAGCATGACAACGACCCGAAACACACAGCCAGGGCAACTAAGGAGTGGCTCCGTAAGAAGCATCTCAAGGTCCTGGAGTGGCCTAGCCAGTCTCAAGACCTGAACCCAATAGAAAATCTTTGGAGGGAGCTGAAAGTCTGTATTGCCCAGCGACAACCCCGAAACCTGAAGGATCTGGAGAAGGTCTGTATGGAGGAGTGGGCCAAAATCCCCTGCTGCAGTGTGTGCAAACCTGGTCAAGACCTACAGGAAACGTATGATCTCTGTAATTGCAAACAAAGGTTTCTGTACCAAATATTAAGTTCTGTTTTTCTGATGTATCAAATACTTATGTCATGCAATAAAATGCAAATGAATTACTTAAAAATCATACAATGTGATTTTCTGGATTTTTGTTTTAGATTCCGTATCTCACAGTTGAAGTGTACCTACGATAAAAATTACAGACCTCTACATGCTTTGTAAGTAGGAAAACCTGCAAAATTGGCAGTGTATCAAATACTTGTTCTCCCCACTGTAGTTAGGCTTGAAACCCAGTCAAAAGCCACATCACTATTTAACCAAACCCCACTGGACCTCTATGGGTAAAATAAAAGTATCCAGAAAGAAAATGTAACTACCTGGCATAGTGTGGCTGTAGCTATAGTAACACCCTGGTAAACTTAGCGACCTGGCTAAATAGCGCAGGCAACATTAGCTATGATACAACTTTACCTGGCCTGTCATTATGGCGCTAGCCATCTAGCCAGCCAGCCAGCCGATCCTATGAGTCATTTGGTTGTATCCTCATGTTCTAACAGTTCACTATCCACTGTATCCAAGTTCAAAAGACAGTTCCTCCTGATGTAGTAGACGGGGAACAAGTCAGGGAGTTCTTTCCTCATGTATGTTTCAGCCGTCTTCACAGAGTCAAATGTGCGCTCACCATTCTTGGTTTACGTCCACAAAGTCGTCGGCTAGCAGCAGGCCGTATGCCGAGCCAGCCTGCCGCAGAAGCCTCTTCAGTGGGGAGAAAGCCATCCTCCTCTTGTGTAGTATGGGAGAAAGATCCGGAAAGATCATGATTCTGGCATCTCCGTACTTGAGCTCTCCCTTTGCTCGGGCAGCAGAGAGGATGTGGACAGTGTCCTGGTACCGTAGAAATGTAATGACAAATGCCCTGCATGCAACCTGGCCAGGCAGCCGCCTCCGTAGGGTGCGATGGACCATCTCCATTTCCAGTGGGTGCGCGGAAGGGGGTAGATCCAGATTTTTGGGACTCCATTCCTGTAGAAAGGAGATGGCGTCTCGTCCCTCCACGGCCTCCGGGAAACCTTGAAATCTCAAATTCAAGCACTTTTGGAAATTTCTGTAAGTATCTCATTTCTCCTCGAGTTTAGAGATGGCATCTTCCAACTTCTTGTGCTTTTGATCCACTTCCTTGCTTGAATCCTGGGCTATGTAGTCGTTTGCATTGTTTTTGGTTTAGTATTGTAGCTAATTCTAACAGTCAGGCATCGAAAATATATGGCAATATGAAAAAGGATACAATATTTGATCAAAAACGCATGTTGCTGAGTGCTTTTACTTATACCACACTCAGTAAATGCATTGTAACGTTAAAAGGTTAGACATGAAAGCTAGCTACCTAGCGAGTCGGTTATTTTCAGTAAATGAATGAATAAGCTTGGTCCCCATTGCTTTTGCTCTATAGTTGTCACCAACATGAAGAGAAAAAAGGACTACATGTTTCTTCCAAAGAAAAGACAAGGCAGAAAGTCCGACAGAGCCACAGGGTTCAGGTGTGGAGAGAGCAAGAGAGAGCAGAGAGAGACAGCAGGAATACCATTGGAGAGACTGAGAGTGATATCAGCCAATCCCGGGAGGAGCCACCAGTGCAGCCAGTGATGAACATGGACCCAAGAACTCTGATGGGGGACAGGAGGAGGAGCTTCAAGGAGGCCTGGTACCACATCCACCCCTGGCTTCAATATTCAAACAAATCAGACTCTGTGTTTTGTTACGCCTGTCTCAGAGACTGGATTTGATTCAAAATTGGGTTTTAACAACTGGAAGAAGGCAACTTAAAAAGACGGTGGAATTTGCAATTCATACAAGGTGTAGTGTATTAAGATTATGTCTTTGTTAAATGTTTTTCATGAAGAAATGGAATGTTGGTTATGTTAGTATCAAAAGGCAATGTTTAGTGTAATGTCACATACAATAGACAGGAAGTGTGTTGTAGACTGGTGATTGGCCAGAAGAGGGAGCCCATATTGTTGCATTGTTTATAAATAGGGGTACACGAAGAAGATAGGGCAGAGCAGCCATTAGAATTGGAGGACACTGCTCTCCAGACCTCGCGAGTCTGTTACTCATGCTGAAGCTTGTGGTCTGAATAAACCTTATGATCAACGTTCAGTATGAGCAGACTCCTTTTGTTCATCAGCAATAATTACCACCTGTGACGTTCTGGCTCCGGGACTCTTAGTAGTGAGCCAGGGTTGTCATTTTCATTTGGGTGTAGTTCTATGTGGGATCTAGTTGTTTCATTTCTATGGTTGGTTTTGATGTTGATTAGTCATATGACTCCCAATCGGAGGTAACGAGTGTGAGCTGTCGGCTCGTTATCTCTGATTGGGAGCCATATTTATACTGTGTGGTTTCACCTTGGTTTTGTGGGTTTTTGTTCCTGTTTAGTCATTGTATCTGTTGGACTTCACTAGCCGTCGTTGTTTGTTGTTTTTCGTGTTGCACTTTACTTAATAAAGTCATGTTCACGTCAAACGCTGCGCTTTGGTCTACTCCCTTTGAAGACGGCCGTGACAGAAAAACCCACCACAACGAGACCAAGCAGCGTTTCCAGGAGTTGGATGACGAGTGGTGGAGACAGAAGAGCGAAGGTTGGGAAAGGACATTAGAGGCCTGGTCCACGGGGAGGAGAGACCCCCAGAAAATTTTTAGGGGGGGGCTCACGACGTCGGGGCAGCAGGAGTACGGGTTGGAGGAGTGCAGGAGGTTGGCAGATAGGGCCGCCAGGTTAAGGGGGCCACTGGTCACGAAGGGGAAGGAAGGTGTGGAGGCACGGCCAAGGGTACTGGGGTGTGTTACCAGTCCGGTCCGGCCCGTTCCTGATCCCCGTGTAGGGCCAGGGGTGTGTGTCCTCAGTGCGGTCCTGTCTGTTCCTGTTCCTCGCATGGAGCCTGTGGTGCGCGTTGCCAGCCCGACTCGGCCTGTTCCTGCTCCCCGCACTAGCCCTGAGATGCGTGTCCTCAGCCCGGTACCTCCAGTTCCGGCACCACGCATCAGGCCTACGGTGCGTCTCAGTCAGCCAGAGCCTTCCGCCAGACAGGATCAGCCAGAGCCTTCCGCCAGACAGGATCAACCAGAGCCTTCCGCCAGACAGGATCAGCCAGAGCCTTCCGCCAGACGGGATCAGCCAGAGCCTTCCGCCAGCCATGAGCAGCCAGATCCGTCAGCCAGCCATGGGCAGCCAGATCCGTCAGCCAGCCATGGGCAGCCAGATCCGTCAGCCAGCCATGAGCAGCCAGATCCGTCAGCCAGCCATGAGCCGTCCAGCCAGGATCCGCCAGAGCCGTCCAGCCAGGATCCGCCAGAGCTGTCCAGCCAGGATCCGCCAGAGCCGTCCAGCCAGGATCCGCCAGAGCCGTCCAGCCAGGATCCGCCAGAGCCGTCCAGCCAGGATCCGCCAGAGCCGTCCAGCCAGGATCCGCCAGAGCCGTCCAGCCAGGATCCGCCAGAGCCGTCCAGCCAGGATCCGCCAGAGCCGTCCCGCCAGGATCCGCCAGAGCCGTCCCGCCAGGATCCGCCAGAGCCAGCCAGCCAGGATCCGCCATCTAGTCAGGTGCTGCCCCTTAGTCCGGTGCTGCCCCTTAGTCCGGTGCTGCCCCTTATCCTGGTGCTGCCTCTTAGTCCGGTGCTGCCCCTTAATCCAGGTGGGTTTAAGTGGAGGGTGGTCATTGGGAGGAGGTTAAGAAAGCGGGTAGTAACTATAGTGGGGTGGTGGTCAAGCCCGGAGCAGGAACCGCCTCCGGGGAGCAACACCCACCCAGCCCTCCCCTATTGTGGGGTTGTGTGGCGCGGTCGCAGTCCGCGCCTTTAGGGGGGGGTACTGTGACGTTCTGGCTCCGGGACTCTTAGTAGTGAGCCAGGGTTGTCATTTTCATTTGGGTGTAGTTCTATGTGGGATCTAGTTGTTTCATTTCTATGGTTGGTTTTGATGTTGATTAGTCATATGACTCCCAATCGGAGGTAACGAGTGTGAGCTGTCGGCTCGTTATCTCTGATTGGGAGCCATATTTATACTGTGTGGTTTCACCTTGGTTTTGTGGGTTTTTGTTCCTGTTTAGTCATTGTATCTGTTGGACTTCACTAGCCGTCGTTGTTTGTTGTTTTTCGTGTTGCACTTTACTTAATAAAGTCATGTTCACGTCAAACGCTGCGCTTTGGTCTACTCCCTTTGAAGACGGCCGTGACACCACCACTCACTCGATACGACAAATGGCGAGCTTGCCAGGAGTGGTTCTGCAATCCTTCTTTGCTGCATTTGGAGTCGCCAAGCTAACTCAAGCTAACTTCGGTCTGGAGTCATGACCCGACTAAACACAGCTAAGTTGTTAGTTTTGTTACTGCTTGTGTACACTGGAGGAATGTACCATTATGACCGTGCCTCAGGTGGTGTTTTTGCTGATGACTGGGGTCTGGCTAATCATATACACATTTTAAAAATAGCGCAAAAGTGGTTACAGTTTATGGATTGTTTATAGAGATGTGTTGCTTGAATAGTAAGTCAAGAACAGTCGGGGCCAAGATATGTATACAATTTTAGAGCATTGCAGGTTTAGATAAGCCCTCGTGACACACGGGGCGACCACAGGGTGGGCCAAAATCCTGGCAACGCATTATGAGTTTCAGGTGAGTCTGGGACTGGGGTTTGGTTGAAAATTTATTGGGGATGGCTTGCTCAGCTTCTGTCCGACGGGATATTTGCATTGGGGGGGATCGCTCATTTAAATAGCCATTCTCACGGCAGAAAAAATTTAGGACAAACGAAACAGTACTCAATTAAAGACGCAATGCGGGTTTGTTACATGTTGTAGGCCGCAGTTAGCTAAAGGCTAATGCTAAATGTGTGTTGTGTCACAGTGTACCTAATGCTAAATGCTAATTGCTAAATGCTAATTGTGTTGCGTGCTACATGATAACCTCAACCTTAGAGGTCCACTGCGATGGATTCAAGCCTCTTAAACTTGTTTGTATGTGGGGGGAACTGAAAGTTCTACGCAAATGTGAGCTCTGTTATGTGTAATTGTGTGAGTATAAGGTATAAAATAGTGAAGCTGTAGCGTAATGCTATCGTATCATTGAATGTATGCGCATGCGTTTAATTTTGCGACACTACACTACAGAAAGGGGGAGTTTATGGCACGAGATTAGGACACGTTTTGTTTTACGGCACTAAACTACAACACGAGGGTATAGTAAAACTACAGAATACTGCATTATGGGTAAAGGTCATAGGTCCCATCTGGGGACTGCAGGGGTGAAATAGACAGACAGAGGAGAAATTTTAACATGAATATTCTAGTTTAAACGGTGGTTGGTTAAATGAAACTTGTTTTGTGACCTATTGAATTTATACATTAAATATATGTTGGCGAAGTATAATGCATTGAATTAAATGACGGATTAAAATTAAATTAAAATGTTGTGAGCGATCTATTTATTCCTGGGTTCAGTTTTGTAGCAAATGTGAGTGGGGAATATTGAATGTGGATAACTTGGTTAAGTGTATAAACTTTAAATGCTTGTCTGTACCGTTTTCTTCCCTTGTTATATGATGTATGTATTTGTTGTATATTGGGGTTGTGCCGCAGAGCATCATGGGTGTTTGTATGTGTTGAGATGATCACGTTCCAGATAAATGGTTGAACTGATTCCTGTCTCCCGTCTCATCATTAGAACGGAGCAAAGGAGAGAGAGGGGGGCTAACGTGTGACTGACGTGCGTCACGTGACAAGGTGTGACGAGGCAGAGTCAGACGAGAGGATCAGATCAGGCTAGTGAACAAAATCATCCTAGCAAAGTATGTGATGTTATGACAATTTTACATAGGCTTGGCAAATGATTCATTAAAAATTGCATTTTGGAGGCTATGTGCATCACTTGGGTTAATTACAGTTGGGGTGGGAATCAAGGATTGACATTATTCTGTAAATTTAAGATAATTTGATGCTGATAGAGCAAGGGGTTATGGGAATTGGAGTATTGAAGGGTTAGAGGCTTTGTTTTTGGGATTGCTTTGAAGTTGACTGACTTACTGGCATTTGATGGGTTGTGGTAAGATAGCCAACACTAATTGATAAATTGGTGATATAGGAATAAAAAATTGGTTTTAAATTATTCATAATTTTTAATTGAGGTTTTAATTGGGTTTTTATTTTTAATTAAGGAATATAAAAGGGTTGATATAGGGGAAAAAATAGGAATTCTTTAACTAAAGTAGTGTTAGGAGAAACTAATGGCAGATGTTAGTACACCTTTCTCACATACGGATTCAGCAAAAAGTACAGCTTAGGGATGTTTATCCTCAGCTTTCAGTGATCATCCAGCAGGGGGATTGTTACATCAGAGATGAAGACGAATAATAGATAGAGGACAAGAAGAAACGACGATGAAGATGAATCCAGAACTCCAGAAGGAAGGAAATGAGATGTCTGGAAGAGAAGAGGGAGGTAAGGAGGATGGAACATAAAGAAGATGAGGATGATGAAGATGAGAGTGATGATGAAGAGGTCATGCATGGGTGGATATGACTCTGTGATCAGAAGGAAGTTGGCAAGAGGAAAAAAGAAGAAGGATACACGAGATTTGATCTCTGATGGAAGTTGAAGATGAAGAAAGCGATGAAGATTTGGAGATTAAAGGTGCTTTATGTTCAAGAGGATTTTATCCTACAATGACTAGCAAAGAAGAAATAGAAGGAGATATAGACCGATGCTTATCATGCCTGGATAAAGCAAATAGTTTAGAAGTAACACAGCTGAAAATACAGAAGAGGAGAAACTGCTGAGAAAAGGATCCCAAGAATTGGAGAAGAAGAAAGAACAGGACGAAGAAACTCTGAAAACTCAATCATACAACGGGTGGAGAAGATAAGTTTTGGTTATGAAGAATCAGAGTGAACCAAATCAACAATTACTGTTACAGCTTCAACTGAACAATATCAAATGCAATTGTATCAGCCACCAAGGGCGGCATCAGTTGATTCATATCCACAGCCAATCTCTGGACAGACACAGGATTGGAGAGGAAGAGGACGAGAAGAAATAGGAGGAGGAAGATTTCAGCTACACTTCCAGCAACTTTCAGAAGACTGTTATAATTGTGGACAGATTGGGTACTTTACCTGTTAATGCAACAAGTCGGGAGAAAACAACAGAGGAAGATAAAGGAGCAAGTGAAGATCACCTGTTAGTGCCTAGAAGAGACTAAGGGGGGTATCAGCTGAGAGCATCGATTAGAGAAGAAGAGAAAATAGCTAACAATTGAAGTAAAAACAACCGACCATTAGAAGTGATGGTGAATAGTGGAACAACTTATCTGGATTCAGCCTAAAGAGGTTAAACATCTCACTAATTGATAACTAATTAGGATAGGGATTTGAGGTAGTAAAACAGTTAATTACTCTTAAGGTACTAATATTAGAAGATACTGTTATTGCAGTGTTGGGAAGAGATGTATTGTTTAAAGTGAATTGTACAATAAGATGTACACTAGACGACTGTCTATTAGACAATCTGTCTGAAAAGTTAAAAGGGGTGACTGTTTATTCGGGGTTACATTCTTACACTAAGAGGTTTCAGGCTAGGCTAAAAGGTGTTTAGTCGTTTGCCAAGTCTGTGTGTAATGAGTCAGAAGCAGGTGGGGAACTGTCCCAATCACATATTCTAAAAATTTGGTGGTAAGAGATTTTAGGAGAACTAGGGTTGAAGGAACTCTGAGACAGTAAGCTAAGTTTCAAAGTTAGTAGTAAGAGAGAGAACAATGCTGAATGACACTGTAGAGTAGGAAGATCAAGGTAATTATAGGGGTATTTTGTGTAATCAAAAGTTTGAAAGTCGGGGATTAGAGAAAGGACTGAGATTTGGGGAAAAAGTGACACTAGTGGTGATAGATGGAAGTACAAGCAGAGACAATTTTTCTTTGGGGAGAAACTAGGAGTAACTAAGGACATTAACACTTCAGTCTATTAAAACAACAGTGAGAAGCAATTTAACTCTTTCAACATTGATAGTTATTAAAGCCATAAATATATCGCATTTGATTATAAGGGAACCAATACAGCACCAATTTTAGGGGAAAGAATACTTATTAGGGTTAGGATGGGGACGTTTCTTCCATATGGAGAGATAATTATGGAGAATAAGTATTGTTATCAGGAACAGGAGTAGAAGCGGTTGCACCTAGTCAAAGGAGGTATTATTTTGCGTAATGTTACAGAGAAAGGTCAGGGAGAATATATGTGTACTTATCTAGTGCAAGCATTAGAAGTTGTTCCGGTTAAGAATTATTTGTTAAAAGGCTATGTAATTCGTAAAGGGATGCCTATAATGGAAGATTTGAAATCTGTTGAAGCTTCCGCAGTCACCGAAGGAGTTCAGTAAGAGTAGATTACAGTAGTCACTCCAACAGTAGATAATACACAGAGGATAATGGGGAATTTTAGACTCATGGGTTATGTTACGGATGGAGAGTGCTGTCAAGGATAGTACGAATAGGGTTAAAATAGGAGAACAGATAATAGTAGAGAGAATATAGATTCATCATGGAGATACAGGATGAGGTCTTTGATTTTAATGACAGACAAGGAGAGGTATCTGATCAGTACCGCTCGTTCTTCTGTTGTGGAAATTAGAGATAGATTAACTCATTCTGTAAGATCAGTGAGGAATCTTGAGGGTCCATGTCTGTTGAGAATTCCAGCACCAAACATGTTAGACGGTCGCGCGGCCTCTATCAGGTATGGGTCAGTCTTATGCTTTGTCATGACTGTGGTATCAGCAACAGTCATTGACAGATAAAATAATGTCGTTGTCAGAACAGTGGTTTAAGCCTAGGTTTAAGTGTTCTTGGTTAAATGAATTACCCTATGGGAATTGTTAAATGGGAAAGGAAAATCAGGTAACAACGGAACCCTGAAGTATTCAGGTGAAACATTGAGGGCTAAAAGTTGTTTTTGTTCTAATAAAACATATGAGGTAAAGGGTATGTTTATGGGAATATCAGATTGTGATGATTATATGATGACTTTGGATAAGCATGAACATAAGGTTAGAGATGACAAATATAATGTAATTTTTATGGACCAGTTAGTAGGAACAGCAGGACTTTGATGGTTAAAGGATTAGTTTTGCCTGACAATGTTACTATGGGGAATTTTAGAGATATTTAGAGGGTTTTAGGGTGATAAAGCATATATATTCTTACCCTATGGATGGATAGGATGTTGTTAATGTCAACGTTGAAGCTTCCATATGAGGCTTTTACTATTAAAAGAGGGGTAGCACCGAACACAGATCAATCTGAAACTAGAGTTCAAAATAGGATGAAAAGGGACATGTCATAGGCTTCAAGCCTATCATTGAAGGATAAGTCTAAGGGAGAAGGGGGGACTTTATTCATGGTATGGTGTAACATTTGGGAAGATCATATTGATAAATATTAGTTATACTTTGAGTCCAGATAGTTAAGATAATATCACTGGGGTTATAGATGCATTGAAGGAAATAAGGGATGCATTTGGAAGACTTGGTTGCAAGATCAGTTAGGCCAGTAGGGGCAGTGATGGGTTACATTTTAATGGCAGCTTTGATAGCACTGTGAATTTGTTACTTACCTTTGAGAAAGTTATGATATTGAGATAGGTTGGAGAGTGATGCCTGGAGACAACACTCAGATGCCGGTGTTGATTGTTCCTGATATGGATAAAGATGGACCAGTGGAACTGAATGGATAAATATAATTTTTGATTATTTGATCATTTTTCAATTTTTTTTCAATGTTAGGGTGATGTTGATATGATTTATGAATCAAAGGGGGGAATAGGTTTATGTGATTCATGCATCATTTATATATCATTGTTATATTCTTAGTTGATATTGATGTTTAATTTGAAAGTGTTTGTTTTGCAAAAGATACTGTTTGGTCGTTTCTTTTTCTTCCAGAAGCATTTGGGGGAATATGTGGAGATTGAAATACTCAAACAACGACAATATGAAGGGACAATATGAAACAATATGACGGGAGGAGATGAAACAAGGAGGGTGTGGCCGATTCCATCATCAACAGTCCATTGGAAGAGGAGACTACAGGGAGATGAAGTGTAGTGGACTACATTCCATTGTTTGCAATGAAATATAGACATGTGTAATACATAATTGTGTCATATTTTTAGGTATTAATTTTTGTAGAATGATGTTTGATGTTATTGAATACATGTGAGGAACTTAGATGTTTTTGTTTATTTCGTGAATGTTTAGGGACAGGAATTTAGGCAGGGAGAGTTCCACTTTTGGGTCCAATGGGTTCACCAGCCTTTAGAGTGGATGTTTATGGATAGGATTTTGTTTGCAGGGCCTTACATGTGTATTTAATTGCATCATACTTTCAAATGCATTTACATGGGTTTATGAGGTTATCTGGAGTACCGAGGTGGTTGCCTGGGGCAGAGGGACCGTGAGAGAATTTTACTGTCTTGATTGATGGATGGAAGGTTGCCGGACAGTTTTTCGCTCTTACACTCCATAAAGATTTGTTCATATTTCATAGTAATGTATTCACACTTCATAAACAGTTATTTCATAGAAAGGTATTTACACTCTAGAGAAGAATGTTTTTGGTTTAATGTTGAAGATACTCAATAAGATAAATTGTTACTAGTCATAATCCTATTCTGTTTGTTTTCGAGACGTTTAATTCGTCTCGAAGGGGGGAAATATGTAGTGTATTAAGATTATGTCTTTGTTAAATGTTTTTCATGAAGAAATGGAATGTTGGTTATGTTAGTATCAAAAGGCAATGTTTAGTGTAATGTCACATACAATAGACAAGAAGTGTGTTGTAGACTGGTGATTGGCCAGAAGATGGAGCCCATCTTGTTGCATTGTTTATAAATAGGGGTACACGAAGAAGATAGGGCAGAGCAGCCATTAGAATTGGAGGACACTGCTCTCCAGACCTCGCGAGTCTGTTACTCATGCTGAAGCTTGTGGTCTGAATAAACCTTATGATCAACGTTCAGTATGAGCAAACTCCTTTTGTTCATCAGCAATAATTACCACCACTCACTCGATACGACAAAGGGCTGAGTGGCACAAACATGCAATGATTACATGGAGAGTCAATCAGAAAGCTGTAAAAAGTAATGCAACACTGGTAAATGCCCTAAACAAGGAACACAACAAACAGGTTCAAGAAAATTGGGACTATATTAAAACAATAGGAGAAGTACTACTACTTACAGCCACACAAAACATTGCACAAAGAGGACACGATGAGTCTGCAGAGTCTGATAATAAAGGGAACTTCATGGCAATCCTAGAAACAATAGCTAAGCATGACACAACTGTGGAAAAAAGGTTGACTTCCATTCATAATGCAAAATACACAAGCAAAGGGATTCAGAATGAGGTTCTGAGTTGTTTGGCAGACATGGTTCCAACAGAGATGATAGAATAAGTGGAAGACAGTGAGGTCTTCAGCATAATGGCAGACGGAAAACAAAAGACGTTTAAAACAAAAGGATCAGATATCTCCAGTACTCAGGTACTATTTCAGTGGAGCTGTCCATGAGAGCTGTCTCCACTTTGAATCGGCTGATCCACTAGATGCAGCAGGGCTTACTGACTAAATCATACACATATTAGAATGTCATGGTCTTGAATACAAAAACCAACCTAGTAGGTCAAGCATATGACGGTGCTTCAGTTATGAGTGGCAGCATTCAGGCGTCCAGGCAACGCATTAAAGAACAAGCAAAGCCTTTTACCTCCACTGCAGTGCACACTGTCTAAACTTAGTTTTAGTGGATACAGTCAAAGCTGTCCCTGAGGTAGGACAGATCTTCTCCTTACTAGAAAGACTGTATGTCTTCACATCTGGGTCATACATGTGCATCAAAAATGGCTTAGCGTACAAAGAGAGATGTACCCAGGTGCACCTAGAGAGCTTCAGAGACTAAGTGACACTCGCTGGGCATGTCGATATATGGCTCTACATACTATTATGGAGAGATTGCCTGCCGTTAAGCGAGTCCTGCAAGACATAGTCCAAGAACACAACGGTGACAGATCTGTTGAGGCGCGAGGTCTGCTTGCACAGATAGATTTACAATTCATTGTGTTCCTTGTTCCACTCCATAACGTTTTTGGAGAAGCAACATTTCTATCAGAGATGCTACAGTCTTCATCACTTGACCTGTCAAAGGCTGTTGATTTAGTTGAAGCCTTAGTTCAAACTCTGAATGACTACAGGGATGAGTCATTTTTTGATGACCTATGGAATGAAGTGTTGAACACAGCTGAGCAATGTGATACTGCAATACAGCCCCCTGCAAAACCACCAAAAAAGCTCACAATTTAATGGAGACTGTCTACTCAGTACAGAAGGTCAGAGGTCAGATCCAGAAATAGATTAAAGACAGTTGTCGTACAACCTTTTTCTACCTTGTTTTAGATCAGATGCTCAATGAGCTCAACAGACGATTCTCTAGCAAAAACTGTGACATAATGAATGGCGTCCAAACTCTAAACCCCAAAAGTGATGCATTTCTCAAAGAGAAGTCCCTGTTTCCATTTGCTAGAATGTATGAATCAAATATTGAGGACTTGGGGCATGAACTACATCAGTTCAGAAGAATTTGACAAAGGAAAATCCAGAGTGGCATGCAGAGACCCTCCAGTGTAGTAGAGATAGTATTATTCATTCAGCCTTATGATGACGTTTTCTTTCAGCTCTTTAAACTGTGCAAAATAGCTGTTTCAATCCCTGTTAGTACCGCTTCTTGTGAACAGAGTTTTTCTGCTCTAAAGCTGGTGAAAACTTATCTTAGGTCCACAATGTCAGATGAGAGATTAAGCAATTTAGGTGTATAAAGTATTGAGTCAAGGAGGGCAAAGGCCTTGAATCCAGATGAATTTGCGGATATTTTTGCAAGAAACCACAAAAACCGTAGAATACAGTTGATGTAACTGATAGTGAATATGTAATGCAAATGTAAAAAATGTAAATGCAAATAATAAATAGTTGAATGATTATAAACATGGTCATTTGTCTATTGATGTCTGCAATGCAGTGAAGAAAACGACATGACAACAATAATGTGTGATGTAACTGGCCCCTCTAACAGTACAACTGGCCCCAGCCTGGCCCCTCCCACTGGGAATGTTCTAGAACCACCACTGCTGCTACGGCTACATTGGCCCAGTTATTGTTGAATAATAATGAAGCTAGGTCAATTCAATTCAAATAATATAGCTAGTAACTTCAAAATACTTACAGCTGAAATACACTGCCGTTTTCTTTGTGAACATGGTGAGATGGAGGAAGCCGCATCCACATGTAGAGTTGTGGGGGAAGGGGACAAGTTTCCAAAATAGACACTGGCTTTGGATCAGGTTTAAATTCCCCCCACTAATGATCCTTGTTAGGTTTGGGGGAGGGGAAGCTGATCCTAGATCTGTATCTAGGGGAAACTTCACCCCAGCAAAGAGAGATGAGGGAAGAGGAGGAGAGAGAGCGTTGCTCTCAGGATTGACAGATCATGTACAAAATCTACCAGTAGGAAATTGGTGTCAGAATATAATATCTGACCTTTAGCAGTTCTAATGTCTTCATTTGCTCCATTTCATTAGTCTTGTTGATAGATTGCTGATATCTAGTTTCCCAGGTGAGATGGTGTTGATGAAGAGCATCCATCCGTTTTAGTACTGCATTAATAGTAATGCATTCATAGACATATAGTTGATACTGGTGGTCCTACCCATCCCCCACTTCACTCCATTAACCCTACACTTGCTGCTCACATGGTGGTTTGTCTCAATGTATCTGATTTTAGGTCAGTTTTTAAGGTTCAGAAGGTAAAGATTGTGTTAGGCTGTGTCAGGAGCACTAGTGGTAGTGCTGCCGCTCCCAGATCACACATTGCCCTATATAACTATATACTGTAGCAAGCTGAACCCAACACCTACCAATTACCACCTTCTGATCTCTTGGTGTAATGGATAAGGTGTTGGCTTGATAGTCGCTGGACCCGGGTTCGAGTCCCGGTTGGAGCTATCCCTTAATTTGTTACATTGGTGTCAGAAGTGGGATAGTGATAGATTAATGACTAATTATTACACCCTGAAACTGTGTCTAATGTGTTAGAAATGTGTGAGTGTAGGACCAGTAAAGGCTATGGCATTGAGCCACTATTTAGCAATGTGAGTAAGAGTTAGGCCAGACAACAAAGACAACTGAGAAACTAAGATAAAGAGGCCTCCCAATTTAGGGAGGGGAGAAACTGTTATGAAAACATGGTGCAGAATATTGTGAGAACGGCAATAACTGAGTAAAGCAGGGAGTAGGATATGTGTGTGTGTGTGTGTATGTATGTGTGTATGCATGTGTGTATATGTGTGTGTGTGTGTGTGTGAACTGAAGGTCAGTAGAGCAGTTTTAGAGTGGAAAACTACAGCCCGCCTACAGAGGGAAGGGATTTCTTTTTGTATGACGTATGAGTATAAAAGATGGACTCTGAAATTGTGATGGCAGAATTCTCAATGAATAAATATCTCTGACTATGCAGACCGGGACTCTGGCCGTTACTTAAATCCCAAAAGACTTACAACCTTTTGGGAGACGCACAGAGACACTAAAATAGTTTGTTAAATAATTCACATAACAGATAGTGCCTGTGAGGCCATCAAAGAGGCGTGTACACGCGAGAGACTTGCTATAAAGAAGTGTGGGGGCATGCTCTCCCCAAGGAAGGGGGTAATGTAGCGACCTTAATCCAACACCTAGCCACATCATCGAGAGGTTCGGACCTCTTGGCGTAGCGCTTGTTGGTTTCTGACTTCTAAACATGAAATATACTTATTAATGTCACTGAGGGAGAGAGGGGAATGTATAACGTTTCCATTCTGTCAGGATATGTTATTGTTAGTCATCAGGGATCCTATTGGAGGAGAAGAGACACAGTCTGGTACAAGTCAACATGACAGCCGTGAGTTGGGGAGGAGTGAGCAATTTGGGCAGAGGTCAGGTTAGATGAAGTGAGGAAGAACATATATCACTAATCTTCTGGATAGCAACAGAGGTGTATTGGCTGTTCAGATGTGTAAGGAGGGGCTCAGCATAGGAGAAAGGGTTAAATACCAGTGCTTGTGTGAATATGTTCTTTGTCTTATGCAGCTGTATGATCCAATGGGTGAATAAACTTGGTTTGAGCTTTACTAAACGTCCCTGAGTTTTACTAGGTTCATTTAGAACCTAACACGCTTAAGGTGTTGGCTTGACAGTTGATGGACCCAGGTTCAAAACCCGTTTGGGGCTACCCCCTGAATTCACTACAATATATTTGTTTGCCTATGGGCAGGGAGACCCGGGTTTGAGACGAAAGGGGCATTACACTGTTGCTGTTTGCAAAAAAACACTACATTGGTGTAAGCAGTGGAATGGTGCCTTGGGAGAGGTGTGCACATTTCATGGGCGGGATCTGTACCCAGGTGTCCCATGGGAAAAACCAGTGTCTTGACCATTAGACCAAGAGGTAATACCCTCTTGACCTGAGGGTGACACTGATTTTGAAGTTGAAGGCAGGACTACCTCATTACCAGATCATGAGACAGACTCATGTTTTCTACACACATGGGATAGTGTAAAAGGAACTTTGCCTAAGAAGCCCATGCTAGAAGTGTTAGGAGGTGGAAGTTAGAGAATTAGTCCAGTAACTGAAAGGTCACTGGTTTGAGTCCTGAGCCAGACAACAAAACGTGGGATTTGATCTGAACTGGCAGATATGTGACCAACCCCTTCAGAAAGACACATTCCCTTTGTTCCCTGTAACATGGATTAATAAAGTTGTACTGTACTGTGCTGTGCTGCACTTTATTGAACAGAACCTGAGAGTCCAGCATGTCAGGGGATGGGGTGGGGGGTGGGGGGTGAGAGCAGCAGTGGGGGATGGGTAGCTAGTCCTTGATTGGCTGTAGACCTGGGAGCCACAACTGCCAAGAGAAATTCAATGAAATAATAGAATTATGAAATAGGCTGAATCAAATTGTGTTTACATATGTTTAAGACTCACACTTACCTCAGCCTGTTTCTTCCACTTCATGATCTGGGTATCATTGCTGACCCTCAACCTGTTAACATGTCCTCTAGTGGCATCGGAATATAGGCAGATGGCCATGGAGTTCAGAGTGAAGAATATCTTCTCACGGCATCCTCCCCTCCACAGCTCCATCTCCAGGCATGTTGGCACAAACTTCATTTTATTTTTCCTGCTGGTGAACAAGGCCATTGACAGCACCATCCATGTCCCTCTGTCAAGGAGGTCCTGCTTCTTACGTTGAAAGTCGTCTCTGAAAAGAGGAGACATTAGAAGGTTTCTTCTCTTAGTTTTGTCTTTTGTCTCGGACAAGGCTTACATGTCAGAGTTGTACTTACTTTACTAATTGACTTGTAGAAACGGTACAACTATATACAACATGTCAATTGTGAAATGATTGATATTGGACATCTAGTGTGAACATGATATTGGGTTAATCCTCACATTGTGGTGATTTCTCTACCTTTGATGACGTCTACTTTGAGGTTTCTGGCCTGGGGAAGGGTTGCCCTCTAACAGGTGGTCATCAAAGGTGCCTTCTCCTCTGCCCACGCCAGAGTCTCACTCCAGGAAAAGGTCTGAAAGACCTCTGTCTCCACCGGTTGGGACAAGGGACCATCTTTTTCCTGCACTAACTCCTTTCTCTGAAAGTACATAGAAATCACACAAACCTATGATCCTACATTGTAGATATATGGTATGGTATGGCATATCAACTGAATTATAATCTCAAGTCTAAAAAACAATCACTCTTATCACATACTTCTACTACCTTACCTCTTGATGATGACCTCTTTGTACTTCTTCACGTGTGACCTCATAAACAAAGCATGGAGGTATTGATGGCAATCCAGGTAATATCTGGCCCTGGCAAGGGGACCAGACCCATAGACTGGAGGTGTCCTCTTCACCTCGGGGACAGGGGACTTTGTTGGTCTTCCAGACAATGACACCTTCTTCACCTTAGCTGGTGTAACAGCCAATCTCACCTTCTTCACCTTAGCTGGTGTTCCAGTCAATCGCACCTTCTTCACCTTAGCTGGTGTAACAGCCAATCTCACCTTCTCCACCTTAGCTGGTGTAACAGACAATCTCACCTTCTCCACCTTAGCTGGTGTAACAGCCAATCTCACCTTCTTCACCTTTCCTGGTGTTCCAGCCAATCTCACCTTCTTCACCTTAGCTGGTGTAACAGACAATCTCACCTTCACCACCTTAGCTGGTGTAACAGCCAATCGCACCTTCTCCACCTTAGCTGGTGTAACAGCCAATCTCACCTTCTTCAACTTAGCTGGTGTAACAGCCAATCTCACCTTCTCCACCTTAGCTGGTGTAACAGCCAATCTCACCTTCTTCACCTTAGCTGGTGTTCCAGCCAATCTCACCTTCTTCACCTTAGCTGGTGTAACAGACAATCTCACCTTCTTCACCTTAGCTGGTGTAACAGCCAATCTCACCTTCTTCACTTTAGGTGTGTGTGTGTGTGTGTGTGTCTATATAGTAAATGCTATATATATTATATGGTTATATATTGATCATTATATAAATGACATATATATATATAAAATATATTGTGTAAAACTAGCAGTGTAAATGTTATAGAATTAGAGTTTACTGAAAATAATAAGTAATTTGGTGAATAATGGAACAAATGTAGTGAATGTGTCTGTTTGTAAATGAAACCTAGGCTATACAATTATTGTAATATGTTAAATAAACATATATTTCTATGATTTATCTTTCCTGGTTGTTATTTCTCAGTGTCTCTGGACAGAAAATGTGCCAAGTCAATAAAGTTAGGCGCCACATTTTGTGTTTCCTGACGCCTGTAATGATCTGCGAAATATTGATTGGTTGACACCCCATCTGTAGTGTCAAGGATCCGCTGCTCATTCCGTTCACCATCTCCGGAGGTCTACGTCACTGGCTTTCTAGGCGCCACTGACATGGATCATTACCACCAACCCCCGGACTGACTTGTCTCATTACCACACCTGGTTCCCATTCCCCCTGATTAGTATGTGTATATATGTCCCCTCTGTTCCCCATTGTCCTTGTCCATTATTGTCCCATGTCTGTTGGTCTCCTGAGTATAGTGTATTGTGCTATTGTTATTACGGGTCTCGTCCCGTGTATTATATAGAGGTTGACACCTCTCTCTTTTGTTTGGGTTACATCCCTGTGTTATATATATATATATATATATATATATATATATATATATATATATATATATATATATATATATATATACACACGTGTTTGGGTTACAGCCCTGTGTTATATATATATATATATATATATATATATATATATATATATATATATATATATATATATATATATATATATATATATATATATATATATATATATATATATGTATGTATGTATGTATGTATGTATATGTATGTATGTATATATATATATGTGTATATATATATATATATATATATATATATATATATATATATATACATACATATACATACATACATACATATACATATATATATATATATATATATATATACATACATATATACATATACATACATATATACATATACATACATATACATATATATATATATATATATATATATATATATATATATATATATATATATATATATATATATATATATATATACGTGTTTGGGTTACAGCCCAGTGTTATATATATATATATATATATATATATATATATATATATATATATATATATACGTGTTTGTTTTGAGCTTCGTCCCCGTCGTTGTTCATGACGTACCTTGTGTTGGGGGGAGAAAATAAAACCCCTATTACCTATTCCTGCGCCTGTCTTCAAATCCTTATACTACGTGACATGTAGATTGTGTGATTTGATTGGATAACGAGTATTTGTTGACCTACGTCATCGGATATTCAATTGACACATGGGCATTCGCGCTGCGTTTCCACCTTCAAGAAACAGAAAGGAGCAAAAAGTCTGTGGTTGTATTTGATTAACGTTTATGGAAAAAGTATGGATTTCAGACGACTCACACATATTGGCCTCTTATCACCAGCATGAACCACATTGTCTAATTACCTGTGGACATAATGGGTGTGGGAAAAACAAATAGATGTTTCAGCGTCAATCGGTCACACATCTACCAAAACCACAGAGCTTTTAAGCGCCAACTTAGATGAGAATTGCCCTCATGATGAATTTGAGACTGGGACTGATCCCATTGAAGATGACATGAGCGATGTAGAGAGTCTGCCAGAGGCTGAATATGTTCAAGCCACAGAGATCAACACTGAGCAGCTAATTGAAGGTCTC